>NW_010202035.1:0-14994 GCF_000695765.1 Mesitornis unicolor
CGCGGGGACCCCTCCTCCTCCTCCTCTCCCCACCCCATCGCCCGGGAAACCGCCGGCCCCGAGCGCCGCCGCCCGGCACCAGCCCCGGACCCTGACTGCTCTCCCCCCGTGAGGAAAAACCACCCCTTGCCTTCCCCCAGCCCCCTTCGGCTGGGGTTGCTAAGCTTGACATGGACTAAGCCTGCAGGACCCCTCACCACACCCCGCAGCTTCAGGACACCACTCAATCACCGCAGGGGAAACCTGTGTAACCACAGGTTCAGGTGCCCTGCGACCCCGACATCTGCTGTCAGTAAAAGCCAGTTCGCGATGTTAACCAAATATTTATTTATTGGTTGCTTTCAGTATTTCACTTCCTGTAGAAACATTGTGTTCACACTGAAGACCTACTGGGTCCACTTTTCCCAATGAGAAATGTGCAAGATGAGTTTACAAAGTCTGCAAGCAATCTTTTTTTTTTTAATTCAAAATTTGTATGATTCCCCAAATATAATTTGACTTATTTTCTGCTAATCCAAACCCTTCTTCCACACAGAAGCAAAATACTTCCAAACCTTGATGGCTTACTCTTGCTCGGTCCTCTCAAATGACCACAGAGCCAAAACCCAATGGATACAACCACAAATACTCCAGCTAGATAGATACTACTGCTACAGTAAATCTGTGTAAGGGCTCAGAAAGACATTTTAGGTGTGTCATACAAACACCAGTGCAATCATCATGCAGATATGACTGATAACTGTCTTAGCTACAGCAGGACCAGATATAAACCACTGCTGCCTGATCTTTCAGTCTGTTCAGAGAAGGGAAAGACAGACATCACAGTTCTCTTACAGACTTTGCAAAAAAGCACATACTAAAACCAAGCACTTCCATAAGCAGCAGAGTCAATAATATCCATTCTCCTACAGATTTATGCCCTGGGGAAGCACACCTGCATGGGCTCGCTGACGTCCAACCAGTAGTGAGCACAACTCAATGCAGGGTGGGTATTTGTAGGATTTCCCTCCTCTAGCTGTCCTCCTATTTTCATAACATTTGTAGAAAGTCAGTATTTTCAAGGTCTTTGCCTATACCTTCCTGAAAAATTGCCTGAACCTGAACATTCAGTTCCAAATTTAACAAGGCAGGGCTAATGGCCACATACGCATGACCACACAACTCCTTCACCACCACCAGCCTCCAAGCAGACAGGTAGCGCAATTGTGTGCATTTTGCTCCAGAAAAAGACATCACACAAAAGTTCATAGCCACATCTTTTAGATGGCAAATTTTCTGAAAATTGAGTATGGAAAAATAAATCCTCAGGCTGAGCTTTCAAATGCCAAGCATTTGCCCAAAGTGATTTTTTAACAGCAGAGTTAAGAAGGAAGAAAGGGTGCTCTGAAAGCAAGGCTGAAAGACGTGCTGCTTAAGATTCCATGTGATTTCCTACTATAAAAACAACAACAAAAAAATCTTAGTCACCCACACTGACCACAGACTTGCTACACTGTGGAATAATCTATGACCGTGGTTTTAATAAATAATTTACCTTGGAGGAAGCAGCTGTGGTGAGCACAGAAACCGAGCCACCTCCTCACATATTAGAAGAGGCAGACGGGAGGCAAAAAAAACCCCTGGAGATGCCTTCATACCAAGACACTGCCCTGGCCGCAAGGAGAAGAGATGAGAGTGGTTCAGAAAGCCGCAGCAGTGTTAAGGCTGCCACATCCCTCTGTGTGCACCTGCTAAGGGCTGCACTGAATTCGACAAAGCTAGAACCTTCCAGCACTACCATTCAAAGCTGCAGATAGTAGGGGTGCCAGGGGACTTAGGACAAAGGTAATGGGATATATTTCTTTATATACTGTCTGGGATTACAATGACTTGGCTCCTCCTGAACCTTTTAAAAGAAGGGCCCCAAGGCAAACTTTCTCTTTTGGCAGCTGTATTGTAGATGCCTCCTGTTTCAAATGAGAAGACATGCTTTAGTTTCAATTTTACCTGTGTTCTACACAAATTGAGCATTTCACTTTATTACTGAAAATAACTGGTAGCAAAATACAGTTGCATAAGCAAGTTGATTAAACAAATGCTTTACATTAAAGGAATGGAGCAGTGTGTTCCCTGCATCAGCAAACTCTCCATGTCTGCCATCGCACACTCTGCGTACGCCATCCCCTCTGAGGAAGGCTGGGAGATGTATGGATGTAAGCTTCTGTAAGTATTTCAGAAGTTGTAGTGAGAAAGGACTTTGTTATTCTTTCCCTAATTTACCCAGCTGGGAAATCAAGTTGGTTAATGGGATTATCCAAATCTGAAGTTCCAGTGATTTTCTCTTTTTGGATATTTGTGCTAGTCTGAGTGTTTGAAATCCAAACAATCTGCCTGTCAAGCTGGTATGCAGGTCTATGGAGAAAGATTTTTAAATCCCATAGTTCCTTCTGGGTATTAGGAAACAGCCCTTATTTATACAAGAATGTATACTTTCCCAAATCTTTTTTTATCTAGGCATCCATATAGAAATTTTATTCACCCATTATTTTTTCTAACAAAACACTTGCTTCCAAAGGCTTGTATCTCAGCTCATGCAAGTGTAGAAAAAATATAGTGCTAACTACCATCTTCTGGGTATTTTCTTTTGAAGAATATCTTTTAAAAACTGCAACTGTCCTGAAAAATAAGAAGTCAGTTCTTCATCAGTAGTCACCCTCCTGAGATTGTTTTTTTTCCTAATCAAATTTACAAGAGGAATTCAATTTAGACAAATCTCTTTTCCACTTTAAGAGTTGCACGACAAATCTGTTGGCAGAGTTAAACAACGCAACCACCTTTTTCATGGTGAACTCTCCACTCTGCTGGCAGTCAGAAAGACAAGAAATAGCTGATGGGTGAGATAACAGAGAAGCCAAAGTAGGAAGCCGTGGGATAGGATTACTGCTTTTTTAAAAAAGGATGTGCCTAACAAGAAAATAATAATTTAAAAAGTATCAGGTAAAAGCAAAGATCTACCTTCCTCAGGATCCTGTCTCTGATAGCAGCTGAAAGAACACAGGAAACTCCTATGCGACGTCCCCATCAAACTCTCCCATCTTCCAGCATTTGCAGTCCATAGTCTGCCTGAGACAGACATGGTTGCTATAAATTCAGCAACACTTAACACATTCCTCTTCCATGACCTGTCCTGCCCGCCCCTGAACCCACATAAACCCTTGGCACCCAAAGCATCCTGTGCTCCACTTCTCAGCCACACGCAATTTGAAGAACTCCTTTAGTTTGCTTTGAGCCTGGCTCCTGCCCACTGCAGCTGTCGATGGTTTGTTCCTTGTACCAGGAAAAACACCGAAGAATCAATCCCCCACTCCATGCCATTCATTTTTACTCTTCACAGCAGAACAAAACAGCAAAGAATCAGTTTGCCATATCCCCTATACTCATCTTTACTTAGCGAAAGCTGTCATTTCCTGGCAGTAGTATCAATAGGCAGTTAAAATACTTCGAAAGAGATTTTCTGTGAAAGGATTATAAACCCCCATTCTACAAACTAAATCCTGCTCGCAATACCAAGCTTACACAAGAAGCGGTGCAGGGACCCTGCATGGAAGGATCAGCCAAACTGCTTTGGCCATCATAGACTTACTGTAACCTACACAGTGTGTGTGTCCCCTTGCACTCCTTGCTAGCAATGAGAATATGTGGATAAAGAGCTTTCTATACCATTCCCCTCTCTTCCTTCTTCTGGCTGCCTGGGAGCCCCACGCTTGCTCTTCTCAGCCCCAACTCCTCCCTCCTTTGAGCCCTGAAGTGGTCTTGCTTCACCTCGAGCCCACCACTGTGGTGCGCAGCCCATAGATGAGCCAGCTACTAGCCAGCCTTAAGTCATCCACGAAACACTTATCACAGCAACACAGCAAAGAACAGAATCAAGCTGCAAGAACTTAAGAGGAAAAGCAATTTGTCTTTCTCCTTGGAGCAATAGTGGAAAATTTGAGTTGAGTGTTTCTCTTAAATCAAAATTACGACTCCTGCTATTAAAAGAAAACCAAATCAAACCAAACCAAACCAAATCAACAAAACCCAGTAGAGCGTGTTGGTTTATAATGGTCCATGGAAGCTGACTTTAAAAAAATATCATTTAAACTTATCAGTTTAAAGAAAAGAGAGTATTTGCGAACACCAAGGGTTTTTTTCTTCCTAAGGCAAGAAGATTTTAATTCTTCTATCTATTCCTGCTCTCATGGAAGTCACAAATAAAATTCTTATTATTGGGTCAAATCAGACATGGGTTGGGACAAGATCAATGACATTCATGAAACTGTAGCATCCCGTAAAACACCTCACAAGAAATGTACAAGGATCCTACTGGTCAGCCAGGGAGAAATGCAAGCATATCACTAAGTAGAGGGGCAATAAGCACCAAAGAAATGTGCATATTCTACTAGTGGATATGCCAGCTTTACAAAAAGCCCCTCCTCCCCCAAATCTCTGACTGAATAAACAGTAATTAATTTTGCAATAATTCTTTCTGAATGTGATTATTGTGCATAGTCATGAAATCCCTTTTGTTTTTAAAAGCTGACAGTCCAGGGCATATGATTCTTAGCTGATTCACAAGGTAGAAATAGAGCTCAGGAGTAAAACATTCAAAGGGGTAGAAATAAGTAATAATTCAACACTAGTATGCTCACATGAGTATCACATCTGTTCCTAAAACAGCACGATTTTATCACACAGACCTGTACAAAGCTTTTGAAGAATTTGCTCCCGAGCTCAGCTATTACCCACTCCCTGCAAGATTTTTCTTTCAGAGCCATAGGATGTTTCAGTTTTGGGCCATGTAACCATGCATTCTCTGAGCTCATGGGATCCCCTGTCAGAGCAAAGGTCACTGTATCAACTTCAGAGCTGATTTATAAGGTATAATTTATCAGTCTCTTTAAAGAGCTGCATTCATAGCAGTGGCAGTGAAATACAGTTCCAACATCTGCAGCACATTCAGGCCTAGGAGAGTGAATTACCAGCTTTCAAGAAATGGTTACATTTGAGACATCAGAGTCTTCCCTGGGAAAAGCAGAGAACAAGAAAATGTCCCTGGAGATCTCTACCCAAATGCAACTTCTGACCTTCCATGTCTTATTTCTTCAGAATCAGTTAGGTAACTGCCTCACCTTTTTCCATTCCAGATACAAATACAGGATCCCAGTGACTTGTAATTCATAAAATTCTAAATTTGTGGACACATTTTCCTTAATCACCCTCCCTCCCATTTGAAAAAGATGCTTGGCTTAACTGTTGGTGCATTTGACGCTACAATCCAAGGTAGGTGCCCTTGAAAATAACAAATGGACACATGCTTGCATTGTATATTCAGAAACAGTTTGTAATCCTTTCTGTGCCCAAAAGTTTGACATATATGCTACATTCGACACTTTTAATAAAGGTCTTATAAAAGTGCAGGAGATACGTAACAGTGTTTCCTACCTCTGAGGTCACTCAAACTTCATTTTACTATCGTTCATAACAAACAGTCTCCCATAGCACTATTCTGGAGGAGAAAAGCGTCTTACTCTCTTCTTTTAATATGCTATGCAGACAGAGTAATGTCTTTCCCCCGTCTCTCACTACATAAATTAATTTGCAAGACATAGCTAAATCTGCTTTTACAAACAAAGGAAGGATCACAAAATAGAAAAGACTTTAAAAATGGCAAAATGCTGGCAAAAAGATCTTTATACTGAGATGCCATTGAGATGCCAGGGCAGCGGTGCACCTCTTTGAAACAAGACATATGCATCACTACACACATATGCTTAATCCCGCTGATGTGTACTTAACACACCTGCACCAATCAATAAGCCTAAATGAGTACTCAAGTAGGGTAAGACAACCTGATCTAGACCCCAAGAGAAAACTCCCCCTGCCCCAAAAATGTATACGAGAAAAGGGCCACCTCTCAGGAGATCCTCGGCCTGATATTCTGGTCTGCCACATGGAGACCCACTCTTTGACTTCAAGAGGGGCTCTTCTGCACACAAGGCTCTTCTTTGCTCAGTATCATGGGAAGATGGTATCCCTGCTTTATTTTATTTTCATTTTCATTTTCAGATGTAAATCCTTCCTCTGTTGTTGATACAGACCTTCATTACAGTTTTCCACACACAGTGATTGCTTTTGCGCTATATTGGTAAGGAAGGCAGGTAGCACAGTCACTGCCTTGTTTTTGTATGCAGGGTTATCTGCAGGTTGTAGAAACAGGAGATACATCCTCATGATGAAAAATGCCTTTATCAAATCTCTGTGCTTATCCATTTCCCATTGTTTAACACCTTATCTTTTGAAAACTAAGGTAGGCTATATATACTGCACTCTGGGTGGGACTTTCATAACCTGTATATGCCATTTTATTGAGAAATTGGAATTCTGCCACAGCAAGTAAACAAAGAGAAAAACTCCCTCAAAACAGCACCTCTTCATCTAAATATGTATTTATTACAAGAGGATTCTAATAATTTTGATTAATTGAAACTTCTGTCACATTAGGCACACGGTAAACAGTTGTTCATACAATTAGCAACATGGAAGCAGTGTGTGTTAGCTTATTGAAATAAAGACGCCCATGTATGCCAATTATAATATTTTGCATTGACTGACAATGAGCAAAAGTATGTTTTCAACACTGAATTTTAATCAGAATGTGATTTTTGACAGATAAAATACTAGTAATTTTTACTCACTTAGAGAAGGCTTTTGTATACATAATCTGAAATATTTGTAAGAGCAGAGCATTTATAAACATGAAATAAAACAAACCAAGCAATTAGTATGTGCAGTTACATGATGTTCTCATAGGAGACATCCTTTCAGGATCTAAATAAAGGTGACAATCTATTTGTTTTAACAAAGATGAAGCAATTCGCCCTTGTTTTAACACAGTCAGCTTCTGCTTCCACAAGTAGAGGCAAAGGGTAGAGACACAGAAACAGATGGAGTTGGGAATCTCTGCATTAAACATTTTATCTAGTTTTGTTTGTTCCAGGTTAAACAAAGTAACGGAGGCAAAAAATCAAAAAGTACTAAGACCAGCTGTTCCTCAATATACCCCTGGAGTTACTCCCAAAACACTAGTATTTTGTTTATTAGTATTTGCATCTGTAAATGTGTCCAAAAATCATGACTTGGGGCTCTTAAAATGCATGGGATTGCGTAAAAATCAGGAACTTAGCTTAAAATAATTGCTGTGGATATTTATTTCTCTGATTTCTGATTATTGAGCATCTAGGCTTTAAGGACTTGCAGTCGCTCTTTCCTCCACAACAATAAGCTCTAGTCCTCTTCCAGCAAACCCCAAATCTCTCTCACCTCGTAACAAGAAGCACGTGTGCTCAGGGAAGCGCGGACGGGGAAATGACAGCCCTGGCAGCCCCTGGCACCAAACCTGCCCGAGAAGGCTGCGACGCAGTGAAACCACACGTGCCGGCAGCACTGACCCAAATGTACAACAGTGTCAATGAGAAGGGATCTGGACTCAACCCCAGCAATAACCAAAGTGCTTATTGAAACCAAGCCGCTCTTTCTTGATTTGCTTTTCAAACTACTCAGCACTGCTCCATTTGGCAATGCTACCACACGGTGTAAATCAAATGGAACAAGACCTCTGAAGTACTGTACCCCCAAGCAGGCTGAAAAACCCTGCAGACTTTTCTTTTGTCATAGATTTCTCTCAAAGCAATTAAGTTAGTTTTCCATTGCATTATTATTCATGTTCTCCCAGTGATGGATATGCATTGCTGTTCTGCTTGGGGCTTTTTTCTTTTGCTATTCCATACAAGTTTGATTTTAGAGGGGGGAAAACTAATTAGGAACCACTGGTCCCCTCTAAGAAAAACTGATGTATATTATTAGGTCCTATTGACTCTGTCTGCTGTACACACTGTCTGCACACTTCATGGTTTTCACAAAGACAGATGCTTGCTGAACTAGGAACTTGTCAGCACTTATGTTTACAGAGTATTTCAAGATAATGACCGTATGTGACCCTTGAACTAAATGTTCTGTTTCTAAAAAGTGAAATAAAAACAAAGATAAGCAATGTGTTACCATAAACGAATTTGAAAGAACTGCAAAACTATTTACTGCTCCAGCCAACATTTAGATGCCTGATGCATCTCCAGGAATTTGACAGGCTAAACACAAGTTTCTGTGTTTGCAGGACTGGAGCCAGGTAGTTACGTGTACAGGCAACAAACAGCGTAGTTACAGGTGTTACGAAGCACCTGCCTGCACCGCAAATCTCAGGGTGGAAAGCAACAGGGCAGGGCAGCTTCTCTGCTGCAAGGCAAACTCTGGAGAACTTGAGGTGAGGTGCTCAAATAGTCACATAAGGTGGCAGTTCAGAGTCAGCAAGCTGCCTGCAGCCTGCTGAGAGAATTCTTCTTGCTCACACCTTGCTTGAAGTGGCTTTTATCCTGGGGGAAAAAAAAACCAAACAACAAACAAAAACCAGAGAGGTTTGCCAGATGGAAGAACTACTTTGCTAACAGTGGCAGTCTGGCCCTGCTGCTGGTCCTCCTAGGGGCCATGCTCTGACCCATGTTGTAAGACCACAGCATCTCTGAGGAGACAGTCTAAGAGCTACAATGCTATGAAAGGTAACAACAATACATGGCTTGTGATCTCTGCTTAATCATTCAGCTCTGCTTGCTTTGTACTCCTGACTGGCGCCCACGAAAGCAAGCCACCAGTCTGCTGGGGAGACGATCCTGCCACCAGCAGCAGTGCTGGATGGGTCTTTTTGGTCAGCCCTGCATGTACAGCAGTTGGTCCAGTCATATGACAGCAGTGAGCTTCCAGTATTTGGCTTTCTCCAGAAAGCTGAATTTCTAAGTGACTGACACTGGGAGAAAAATTGGAAACGTTTGATCTCATAAAGCTGGAGCATCTGAGCGCTGTGGAGGAACACAGAGCTCTGTGAGATGGTTCCTGCTAAGCTGGATTGGGGGTGCCCAAACCTTCTGCCTGGACAGTGATGCAGCAGCGTCTTCTCCTGGTGTGCCAGCGCTTGTTTGTGTATGCGTGTTGGTGACGCTGCCCTGGCAGTCTGTCACGAAGAGTCACTCCCCTTCAGGAAACAAACAGGCTGCGGTATCAGTGCCCATTCAGGCACTGCCTGGAGTTTCCTTATTGCTTTCTGCCTCATCCTCTGTTTTTTTTTTTCTGCTGTTTCTCTAAAAGCACAAAATGACACCCTGCTGCACCACCACATCCTGCTCTGCCTTCTCCTTGGGCTCCGCTCAAGGGAGAAACAGTCAGGAGAACCCTTCAGAGCCCCTGTGGTCTTCAGTAGCCTCAGTAGCTCAGGACCCCCTTGTGCTACACAAAAAGAGCCCAAACAGCAAGCAGGAAGGTCAAAAGGGATATAATCATGCTAGTAGAGTTCTGTGGATTTCTAATAGGCCTTAGGATATGTTCTGCTATGTATAAGTGTTATGACTTTATCATTCAGCTTTTTTAACCCAAGCAGCCAGAGACAAATGCCAAGGGAAGGTGGATCAAAGGGAGTGATCAGAGTTAAGACAACGTGAACTTTTCAATTCTGTTGTGCAGAAGGAAAGCAGAGTGCAGAGCCTGGCTGGTTCACATGATCTCATGATGAAAAAATTTGGTTAAAAGCTGGCTTTAGAGACAGTGACAGCATTAGGCATATTTGCTTCTGGTATTTGTAATAATTTTGTATTTTAAAGATTACAAAAGAAGAGCTCTGAGTCAGTGTTCCCTCTGGCACTAAACTGACAGTCCTACCTGCAGATCCAACCTGCGTTTGCAACATGGCAATCTAACCTGTGGTAACCTTTACACCTAACTTTTTAGGTTACTTATTAGCTTTTCATAAAACAATTATATGCCAGCCATTAGATGTCTCTTAATTTCAATCTACAGAATCATACCACATGTGCATTTCCTTGATGAAATGCTTGTATTATTCTTTCTGTTACTTGTAAGATTTTTCACTATAGTTCAGATACCCCCAAATTCATGGGACCATCACCTGAAACAGAGGAAGTATCTGCTAGGATAAGTTAGAGAGCGACATACATTATAAAAAGCACAGCTAAACGGAGAAAAGAGCCTGTGTCTTAGCATTTGCCCAAGCCCTGCAAAAACTGTAGGCAAAAAGTAATAATATTACCCTAAATTATTTCAGTGCTTCTCCCCACTGACAAACCACCCATTCTCTGCTTGCTCCTGTTCCTTGCAAAGCAAATACAAACTGTTAAACTGGATGCCCTTCATCAGGCAGGTTTCCAGTCAGAGCCATGTCAACAGCAGTGGAGGCCACGTACTGCAGGGCAGGGACATGAGGGAAGTGGTAGTGATACCTCTATAGCTGGTGTTGTCGTCAGAGACTCCAACTTTTGAAACTATATTCCTATTTTGGGTCTAGATGGAGGCTGCTGCCATCCTTGGTTACATGAGATAACTTAATTGTCCTTAAATTACATGAAATTGAAGATGGCAGTTACACCCTCCACCTTCAGAGAGATTTTAATTCAATCCATCCCACTAGCCAGTACATCTGTACATACCCATTCTGGCATATTACTAATGTGTTTAATGGAAATAAACAAAGCCATGTGTTTTACGTTAAAACAAAGAGCATGAGATCTTGTTTACATGGCAATTAATAATTTCAATGGAATTTTATTTCAGCCTGGTATTATCTTGTGGGTCATACAAAATCACAAGATACTCCTCTATGTGTCTAAGAGTTCTCCTGTACACTAGATGCCCTATTATTAATTTAATGAGTAATTTATTCAGATACTATTAGAAAATTGTTTTGAGATGCTTCTCGTAATGAGAGTAGTGAGATTCTTTTTCAAATCTTTCACATGTAAAGAACTCCTTTGAAATGATTTATTGCCACTATCATTTAATATACCCTCTGTATTCACACAGGACAGCTGCACAACTTAGAGCAAATTATTACACCTCTGAAAAGTAATTTGTGGTTCAAAGATTTGTCACAGAGCACAAAGAAGAGAAAGAATATTAGGCACTGTGTTAGATGCATAAATAGCCTCAGCTGACTTTGCAAGCATGTGACTAGCACACTACTGCTCAGAAATTTCTTGTAAAGTGTAAGGTATGAAGCCAAAAAGGAAGTAGAACGCAATGTGTTCTTTAAAGTTATAATGGAACATATGAGAAAGAAGACACAGAGTAATATGACTTACTCTGTAACTAGTCTAACCAGAAAAAATAATTACAGTCAGCTCTCCATTAATTCTGGGTGGATTATCAAATTTGGAAATAAATTACGCTAAGGATGCACAACAGCTGCCCTGTTTCCAAACAGACCAATTAAAGCTGACAGGGCTGATTAACTCACGCACTGCACCACACAGGCTCAGCGCTGCTGCTTCCAGCCCCGAGCTGGCGCTGAGTGGCAAGGTGGTAAATTTGGCACTTGGGCAAACAAGCTCTCCCAGGGAAAGCAAACCTGGAAGCACAGCATTGAGACAGTCCTGCAGAAGGCACAGTCCCCAGCTGCCACCTCATGCTGTGGTCCCTTCTGTCACATGAGCAAAGGCAGCCTGGGGAGGACCATACTTGACCGGCTGGGTACCCCATGATACCCCTGACCAGCCTCAAACAGGAACAAGACTATTAGACTTAAAACCCCAAATGCAGGTTTGAAGATGCACTGATTTCTGTGAAACTGCAGTAGTACTGGAAGATTTTACATCACTTTGCCAAGAGAGTCATGTAGCAGACAAATCTCAAGCTTACAGATCAATCCAAACTTTCTTCTTCCCTTGAAAATTCTTCATTCTCTCAACTATGAGATTTTCGGGCTACATTCAGGCTTTGCTGGAAGGATGCACTATCTTCTCTTAGAAACAGTGCAATTAGTTCACGTAATAAATCACTTCATGCTCACTGCTCAATTACTTATTGATTTTATTTGATACACTATTAATTCTTGTTTTATAAGCAGTATTCATTTTGGCCACTCCAGGGTTTTTACCTTAAGTTTTCACATTCTAAGAGCCATTTATCTTAACATAATCAAGTCATCTGTAGGTTACAGAATATGCACATACAAATTAATTGGGCTACTTACTGGAAGTGTTCTCTAGCTCCCTTCAGACTGCCATGACAGGTCTTTTGAACATTCAGGTGATTGATTCTGGGTACCGTATCTGCTGTTTCCCTGTTCTCTTTCCATATGTACAATGTTCCCATTAAATCTGACACTGAAGAATAGCTACAAGAGTGCTTTACACTAGCAAGACCTTTTGTAGTAACCAAGTGTTGCATTCAACACCTGGATTTAGAAGACAGGAGCTGAAGCTTTGTTAGTTCCCTGCTAGCACTGCCCAGTGCAGTGAGCAGCTCCTAGACCACACAAGATAAATGCCATTATTGCTTCTTTTCCAGAGGGAGACAAAATACTGTGCAATGTAAAGCTGTTGAGATGGCTCTGAAGAAGCGGGTGTGGGTACCAGCCGCAGCACAGAGTGCCCCATGAAACCCAGAGATGGCATTCTCTTGTGTCAAAAGCTTAGACAGCCCCTACTCAAAGGTCTGCCTATACACAAAGGCATCTAGGTTTTTTTTGTAATATTACCACAGGTGTATAAATGAATCATTGAAATGTTTGACGGTAGTACTATGAGTGGTTCTAATTATTTTAGAAACATTATTTGGAGTTATCAAGACTGAAGAGTAATTCTTGAGACCTAATAAAACCACATGGCTGGGAAATTAATCACAATTATCAGTGATACAAGAGAAAGGTAATTTTCAGTTATTAGTAGGCAAGATGATTATTTTTTTTTTAGTAATTCAAAACCACTTGAACTGTATTGGGAAAGTTCAATAAAAATGTTTTGATCACTATAAATAAGCAGTTCACCAACTTTATAGCTGTGTAAGGAACGATGGAGAAAAGAATGACAGATAGCAAAAGAGTCACCCTTCAGTAGTTAATGAAGTGCTTTTTGTGCTATTTAAATAAAACCAGTAGAACCTGTTCTGGAAGTGGCTATCCTCAATTTTGGAATGGCAACAGGCTTCCATACTTGAACCTTAGACTAAACAAAGCCATCAAAAGGAACAAGATAAGACCTTAAATGTTAAGGCCTTGGGAAGGAAGACAATGTGAAGTAAAAACACAAACCAAGATGATGTTTTCTTGGTCAAGGAAATAATTCAACTCAATGGGGAACAGCTGTTCAGCTGTTGCTGAACTATTTCAAGACTAGAGGGGCAAAGAAAAGGGCAGGGTTGTAACGTAAATATCTGGGAAATATTTAAAAATGCCCAGAAGCTACTTTAACAGATACAGAAAATCTGATAAAGCATAGTCTTCCTCAGTGAATTTCAAGTAATGTTTTCAAAACCTCTGAAGAAAGAAAAATAAGACTTTAACACAGACTGACAAAATTGGCTCAGAAACGGTCAAGGATTCTTGAGTATGATGCCTAACTGGTGCCTTACTTCATATTCTGAAGGAAAAAAAAAGTCTCTGACCTCTTTCCTCCATTCTCTGAAACAACTTTATTATGATAAAGCCGAATCTATTTTTGTTTTCTGATTATGTAAATACATACTGTCATACTTGGTATTTTTGGTATTAGCTAGTAATTTTTATTATGGTTCAGCATCTTTATTCAAGCAGGAAAAGTGGAGTGAACGTGATAACTCTTGTTTTTACTCGAGGGCCTGGAACAGGAGGTCCAGCTTCAGGACTCGTGGAGCAGAGTCCTACCAAGGCAGGCTTGGCACATTGGGTTAAAGGTCCTCTCACAAGCTTCAGAAGCAATACCAATCAATGTCAGACCCACAGAAATACCTTAGCCAGAATTACAGGGTTCAATGATCATTTCTCCTACATAATTAAAGCAAACAATCATCCAGCTGATCTGCAGGCCACCTGCTTGTGTACAAAAAAAGTCTGTATTAGCAACCACCTTTCTTGCTATATAAAATGTTTAAGAATGACAGAAGTGCAAAAATCTACTGGGATTTAGATGCAAAGAGCAGGCACTTACTGTAATGGCAAACCAGGCCAATGCTAATGTTTGGAGTTTTACAACTCAGGCTGCATTTTTTTAAAAAATATTTTTCAACTCTTAAAAAAGGGCAGCAACCTTAATTATCTGAAGACTGTGAACTTTCTTCTAAGGCAATAACAACTTATCATTTTACAGCCTGTATTTTTGTTTGCATATTCTGCTTAATTGGCAGAACTCTTCCAAAACTCTCCAGAAATGTTTTGGGTTTTTTTGTTTCTTAAATGGGATTCTCGTTTTGCAGTATCTCCAGTTTTGCCTCAAGCCACAGCAGGACAAAAAGCTACAGCCAGCAAGCACAGCAACTCTGGGCTTTCAGAGAAACTGAGGCATCCAAAAGCAGTGGACACCCTTCAAAAATGTGAACACAGTGAAATACTCAGCGATCAAGCAAGACTCTGTTTGCCTTGAAAACATTAGCTTTGGTCAACTAAGCATATGAACTAATGTCCAAATGCTTAAGTTATCCAACGCAATTAAGGCAGCAGTGAGATAACTAAAACACAGCTTTGTGTATGAGGGACCAGTAACTTACAACCCATGCCTTCTAGCCCCCCCCAAGTGCAAGGATATGACCGAGTGGGGATTCACCTGCCTGGAGCACTTTGCGGTCCCCCAGTTTCGCTTCCAGAGCTGTCGAGTTGTCCACAAACAAGAAATGCCGATGCCACAAACAAGCCAGTGGCTGCACTGCTCCTATAAAGTGGCCCAAGCCCTAGGGTGCTTCCCTGACCAGGCAGCCCCCAGCCCTTCGGTGTCCCTGAGGAAAGCCAGGACGCCCCGGGGGGCACAGCAAAGGGCTCACGCACAGCTGGAGGACCCCAGGCCTAGGCAGGAGGGTGCGATCGTACCCTCACAGCCAGGGAGATCTCCCTCAGCCAAGAGAAGGGCTCACAGCCCCTGCTGCATCCCCCTTCCCCTCACCCGGTTGTCC
>NW_010202036.1:0-3778 GCF_000695765.1 Mesitornis unicolor
CTGCGAGAACGCGCTGGTGGTGGCCATCATCTGCTACTCGCCCGCCCTGCGCACCCCTATGTTCGTGCTGGTGGGCAGCCTGGCCACCGCCGACCTCCTGGCCGGCCTCGGTCTTATCCTCAACTTCGTTTTCCAGTACGTGATCCGCTCCGAGACGGTCAGCCTGCTGACGGTGGGCTTCCTCGTAGCCTCCTTCGCTGCCTCCGTGAGTAGCTTGCTGGCCATCACGGTCGACCGCTACCTCTCCCTCTACAACGCCCTCACCTACTACTCGGAGAGGACTGTGCTCTGCATCCACACCATGCTGGCGGGCGCCTGGGGGGTCTCCCTCTGCCTGGGACTGCTGCCCGTCCTGGGCTGGAACTGCCTCCAGGACCGCGCCGCCTGCAGTGTAGTCAGACCCTTGACCAAAAGCAACGTGACGCTGCTGTCCACCTCCTTCTTTCTCATCTTCCTCATCATGCTCCATCTCTACATCGAGATCTGCAAGATCGTGTGCAGGCATGCCCACCAGATAGCTCTCCAGCAGCACTTTCTGACTGCTTCCCACTATGTGGCCACCAAAAAAGGAGTCTCTACCCTTGCTATAATCCTCGGGACTTTCGGGGCCAGCTGGCTGCCTTTTGCAATCTACTGTGTAGTGGGGGATCCCGACTACCCTTCCGTCTACACATACGCCACGCTCCTACCTGCTACCTACAATTCCATGATCAATCCCATCATTTACGCCTACAGAAACCAAGAAATACAGAGGTCCATGTGGGTGCTCTTCTGCGGCTGCTTGCAGGCTAAAGTGTCCTTTCGCTCCCGGTCCCCCAGCGATGTCTGAGTGACTTTTCTCTCTGTCATACCGCACCGAGTGACAGTCAACCCAGTGAACTATTACAGTGCCTGTTCTAAACTTCAAACTACGTCATGAAGTCGTTGGAAACATGCTTAAGTATTAGCACTTTATACATGTTTGTATCTCTGAGAGTGGCTCGGGGTATGGAGGTTTGGGTTCTGTGGGAAAAAACCAAACCCAAATGTGGTTGTATATAAATTTGCACATCACATTTGTAAAGTGCAGACATTCCGACACCACTTCATTATAGCACCTTATTTCTAGCTGCTCATCTGCCAAAACAGTGTTGCCTTTCTGAAGGGCAGAGAGAAAGAAAGTAATATTTGTGTTGTATTTGTACGTGTGTGTGTTGGGGGATGTGTGTGTGTGTGTGTGTGTGTATCCATACTTTGCTGCACAATTGATAACTTATAACATTTTGTATACAAATAAAAACATTTAAGATGTATTAGAAGTTTGTGTGTTTAGATGCTTTTAGAAATGAGAGAGCTGACAAATTTGCCAGTTGAGCAAAGTCCCTGTGTTTACTTTTGAAAGCTCCCAGTGTAATTCTGCCTAAAGGGATCATCATTTGCTATGGAGATGAAATATTGCACCAAGAAAGGCACCTTCCTGCGTGCTTGTTTGTTCAATCTCTTCTTTACTCTGGCAAAGAGAGAGTAGGAAGAGCACAAACTCCTTTTGTTTCTCCAGCAACCAAAGAAACACGAAGCCCAGTCAGAAAGGCTGCTAATTACAGTCATTCACCAGGTTTCCAGTAGCTTTCATCTTCAAGCTCTAAGTTAGTCCTTTATGATAATGGTCCATTAAAAAGTTAGCAAACAGTGGGGAAAAAATGGGCTCCAGGCTGGGCTCTTTTTTCTTCTCTTTTAGTGTAACACTAGAGGGGAAAGAAGGGAGAAAGGAAAAAACCCTCAGTCTTCTTTCCTAAAAGCCCGTAAAATGCCACAATAAATTGACTTTCTTTACCATCTGCAGTTCTGAGGGGAACCTGAATTCTTTCCCCTACCCTTTTTTTGGACTGTGTGCTGCACAAAAATCATTTAAGTGCATCTTTGCTGCCTGCCTGTCTCAGAGCAGTATACAGTTTTCTGATAATCCCATGGCTTAGTGGCTTCAAAGAGCCCATCAGAGGTCAATGTTGTTCGGAGTTCAGAGACACTTCTTCGCTCAGGTTCAAATTCACTGGTGACTGATTTATTTAGAGCAATAACACACGTGGCAGATTTCAGAAGCAGTGTTGCTGCTTATTTATTTATAGTTAGGCTATATTCACATCCTGGTTATGTTATAGTTTATCATTTCAATTTGTATTTAAGGGCTGAAACAGGTTACTTTTATGTGCACAGTACTCTATAAAAAGTTTGGCTAATGTGTTTCCCAGCTTATGCCTGGGCAAGGCAGCAAACATTTGCCTGGTGGGGCAGCTGGAGCCTCAGGGATCCAATGAACCTCAGAGAGACTGAGAATCAGTAATGCTTCATCTATGCAAGTGCAAGTATTATGAAAATCAGTATCATTTCACTGATAATACAAAGATATTCCAGTTTAAGTGCAATCTGATCAGAAAACTCTATTCCAGACTCCAATGGCTCCATTATGTTTATCAGTTCTAATAATCTAATAATTCTATAATAATACGTGGCACTGTAATTGATTAATACCTTCAGGCAAGCAGGTATTCATCAGGGCACTTGTAACACTGTAACAATGATGTTACACACTTGTAACAATGATGTTACAAATATGATTTAAACCAGAACTTATGATAGATCAAAATGCTGCTTGGATGAAGAACTCTAAAGTTGCTAGTGAGAAAGGTATTTTTCCCCTCTTTTAAGCCCCCTGAAACAAGCCCAGAATTTTTCATCTCGAATTCTACATCTAGCTAGTAAATAAAAGAGGGCAAGGCCTGCCCTCTAGCCCTGCGGCTGGGTGGCACAGAGTGTGCTCCTTCCCCCCCTGCAAAGCCAGGGACCAAGCTGCTGGCTGGAGCATCCTGACCCTGCTCTCGTAACCTGCAAAGCCTCCACCAAAGAAGCTGCACCACCACAGCAGTAACTGCTGGGAGAAAAGACCAGCAAGTGCCTCAGACTGGTGAAATGTGGTGAAACTTTCTGCTAAAACTGGAAAAGTTGCTGTCTGCTAGGTTGTATCTCATAAATCTTGCATGATCTCACATCATTCCTGCATGGAGCGCAGTAAAACTGCAGAGCAGGGTTGCCATCAGTTCCCTTACCGAGTGCTCCCTGCAAGCAGGGCTCCACATGGGGATGCAGGTCCTCACACATAGAATTGTAGCATCTCAGACTGGTTTGAGTAGGAAGGGCCATTAAAGATCATGTGGTCCAACCCCCCTGCCATGGGCAGGAACACCTCCCACTAGACCAGGTTGCTCAAAGCCCTGTCCAACCTGGCCTTGCCACTTTCAGTGATGGGCACCCACAACTTCATCCCTGGCACACTGACCCCGCACCCAGGTGTGAGATGCTGAGTAAGACCTGGGCAGGCTTCTGGGAGCCCTGGGCAGGCTCTGAAGAGCAGCTTTGGCTCTAAAAGCTCTAGGGGCAATTTCTTGTGCTTACTTTTATCTCCCTGAGGTTAGGGAGATAGAATCTTATAGAGACCATTGCTGGTTCCCACCTCACTCCATTAATTCTGTCAGGAACTGGACATCAGGGATTTTCAACATAAATACATTAAGCAGTGACAACCTGTATAAAAATCAGATGTAGAACACTTAGATGGAAACAGTCCTACTTCAGTAATAAACCACTTAATCCAACAGTGAAAAGAGCTTATGATTATATAAATCCTTAGATGAGTTACTTTTTCATTTTTGGCCCAACATGCTTTGTTTCATTTGTTGTTTTTTTTTTTACTATATGACCACATTTTCAGTTTAGCACAGAATCACAGAATCACAGAACGTTA
>NW_010202037.1:0-1471 GCF_000695765.1 Mesitornis unicolor
GAGGGGGGGGTGGGGTGAGGGTCTGCGCGGGGCTGTAGCCGTCTGTGCCGGGAAGCGCTGGGGCTAAGGGTCCCCGGTCTGGTCGCGGGCCTGCTGCCCTGTCCTGGCGCCGGAGGTCCCTCCGATTTCCTCAGACAGCCGGCGGTTGAGGGGATTGGCCGCGATTTTGTGTGAGCCCAGAGGCAGCGCGGGAAAGGCGGGCTGCGTCCCGGCCTGCGGCGCCGGGCTGGGATAGCGGCAGGGAGGGGGGGGGCGTGCGCAGCGGTGGTGCCTTGTGGTGCTCCCCTCCTCACGGTGCTCTGCTTGTTCGCCTCAGCAGGTTATGTCTTGTACTTGCACAGTATCATATCCACAACGCAGATCTCTTTTGTGGGATTAATTTCTTTGTAAAATAGCTGAAGGCAGTAACATCTTTAAGGTCAGGAGAGATGCAAAATGCATCGAACAGAGTATTAAACAGAACTTTGTGCCCCTGCTTTCAGTTATTTTATCTTTTGCAGCTAAATGGGGAAAAGAAGTGAAAGTCACTATGAAAGAGGAGGGAAATTCAACTTTTGTTTTTCTTTATACCTCTGACAGTTGATGAATCTGAACTTCTCACTGTGCCAGATGGATGGAAAGAGCCAGCCTTTACAAGAGAAGATAATCCTAAAGGGCTGCTGGAAGAAAGCAGTTTTGCAACATTATTCCCAAAGTATAGAGAAGCATACTTGAAAGAGTGCTGGCCACTCGTCCAGAAAGCCTTGGGTGAACATGTATGCATGTTTCCTAATTGTAACACTACGTTTTATCTTCTGGGAGATACAGATGTTATTTAAGCTTATGAAAGTAGCACAGGTTGCTTTTCTGGTGCTGTATTTGTGTGTATTTCTACTGTGCTTGCATTTAGAATTGGTAGTGTAATTTTTTATTGGCATTAAAGTCAGCAAAAGTCTGCCTAGACTGACTTGCAGTTTATTACAGATGTTAGTGAAGCTCTCTGCAGCAGCACCTGTCTTATAATACAGATGCTAACAACTTTGTTGTGCCTGAATTCAGGGAGATGAGGGAGGTGGTGTTTTGGGTCCTTGTGACATATCTATTCAGTCTTTTTTGTGTGTGTCCATGTGTCAGTTTCCTCAAGCTGAAAATCAGTTTAGGGAATTTGGAAAATGGATCTGCATTCAGTGTGTAACGTTCTGTTTATTAACTTCTTACTGCTGCCAAAGATGAATTCTGAGGTTCTTGTTTAGAGATTGATTCACTGTTTCTTTTCAAATATTGCAGTATGTGAATGCCACACTGGATCTCATTGAAGGAAGCATGACAGTCACTACCACTAAGAAGACTTTTGATCCGTATGCAATCATCAGGGCCAGAGATTTAATAAAACTTCTGGCAAGAAGTGTTCCATTTGAACAGGTCTGTACTAAATCCTGGAAGTTTGTATCAAAGTCTGTCATAACGAGGATATAACGAGGTGGATGGATGA
>NW_010202038.1:0-13381 GCF_000695765.1 Mesitornis unicolor
TGTGCCCAAGACAGCCTCCAACCATCACATTGCTCACAAGAGCTTCTCTGTTTGCAAACAGCAGGTCTAGCAGGGAACCTTCCTTTGTTGGCTCCTTCACCAGCTGTGTCAGGAAGTTATCTTCCACATACTCCAGGAACCTCCAGGAGTGTTCCCTCTCTGCTGTGTTCTATTTCCAGCAGATATCCGGGAAGTTGAAGTCCCCCACGAGTAGGACTAACTAGTAGGACAGGACTGTGTATGTGTTTTAGAGCTACCCATATTTGTGAAGGATAGGATTATGGTCCTAATCAGTTTCTCTTGCTTTGTGTTGTGATTTATTAAATAGAAACAGAAAAGAAAAAAGCAGTTTTAGAAAAGAAAAAGATAAGTCAGTTAGAAAGGAAGGTTAAAAAAGGCAGAGGAGGCAACTGATACAGATATTAGCCCTTTTTTAAGCCTTTTATTGCATGTTTTACAAATTGATTGGATAAGCAAAGGAATAAATTATACAATAAGCAAATGTTTCAACAGACTGGATTACATTATCAGAAGAAAAAGGTATTACTAAGGGATATAAGTAAGTATTTTGATAAAAGTTCACTTCAAAGAGAAAGAAAATGTTGCCAAGTTCTAGTATGAAAAATATAATCCTTTCATCCTGAAAGTTATTAAATAATTCTTAAGCTTTGTAGCCAATGCAATAACTTACTGTACTTAATGAAAACAACCTTCAGTTAGTTTGATAATGAACTTAAATGTTCCATCAATTCATCAGTTACTTGTAACTCTAGAAACTGTATTTAAGAAGTCCCTTTAGTCATATCTCCTATTTTATTTGATACATTGTATAAGTTATGTACAGCAAAGGTCTCCCCTACACGAGGCAGAAGTTATTATCTGATACTGAAGATCTTCATTCTTGTTTTAAAAATGTATGTTCTGCATTTTAAAGATGTTGAGGAGGAGATAGAGGAAGGCTTCAGAAAATGCATGTTACAGCAGTCTTAAGTAGCTGCTAGGGTTGCTATTGGAAGAGCAAACAGGAATACACCTTAAGAAGGTGTAATATTTTATTATTCAATTTAACTCTCAAATATAGGACTTTATTGTCACGAGGAGGGTTACTGATGTACAGATTCTGTATCTGTACATCAGTTTCTTAACATAAGAAAACCAGCTTTTCTCATCTGCAAGATTACCTGTAAAAAGCTGGTAGTCATGCTGGAATAATGTTAGTCATGCATGTCTTGTGAAAGACAGGGCCATGAAAGGTTATTAACTCATTTTATGCTCCTGGATTTTCTCAAGTGGTGATGACTGTCTGGTGGGAGAAGATAACCTGGCCATGAAATTGGTTTATACACTTTGGCTACTGCTTGCCTGACTTGCAAATGAGGAGGATACTTCTGAAGTGTTGCCATGTTGTGGACAGCAATTAGCAAATGAAGTTCAGCTTAGTATATCTGCAATCCGTGGCAGGCAGTAGCAGTTTTTTTTTAGGAGTACAAATGAGCAATGACACCTTCAGAAAAAATGAGTACTTCTACTTTTTGATGTCCATTTAAACAAGGACATTAAAGTCACTGAAGAAAGTCAAGGTTTTATTGAAAATCTAAGGATTATTTTTTAAATTTTGCCTTGAAAGTCACTTAAATAATCAATGGAAGTTGAAGAAAAAATTCACTGATGCTTGTGAGTTGTGCAGAAAAGACTTGCATGGTTTGCATATTTTCCCATGGAAATGGTGCAGTTATGCGAGAGAGGTTGTCCTGGGTTTAGTTTCTGTTGTGTGCTATTAATGTAAATTTGGAGTGATAAATGGTTTAGAAAAGTTTCTGAAAATTGGTAATGCACATATGTTTTTGCATAACTGAAAACAGACAAAAATATTCTTAGGAAAGAGATAATTGACTTCAAAGCTTTTAAAGGAAAAACATCAACTGTCTTGACTGGAAATTATATCTTGTCCCTTAGAACTTGATGATGTGAATTGTTGCTGGTTTTTACATCTCTATATAATAGTTTGACTGTGTTGCTAATAATCTTTTATTTTTATGTGAGAAAATATTTTAAATAAAAGCAGATCCTCACAATATTGTGTAGGAGTCGTAATTCTGAAACCTCACCTTTTTACTTTAAAACACAACAAATCATCAAGTCTTTACTACTACTAGCTATCACTGAAAAATAGATCCTAAGTTTAATTAGCATGGCTTTTTTATTTGTTATTAAAATGAGATTTCTATTTTGCCCTATATCAGGACATCAAAGGTAATCAAACACATTGGAGTGAAATTTTGTAAATTTCTTAAGGCTTTTGAATATAAATGTGTAATGATGATTCTGGTTTGGTTTTTTTTCTCCTAGTCATGAGCTGACAAGTCACTAAGGTAGTTAATAGCTGTGATTCTTAATGCTCCTTTTAAACAGTATACTAGAGCTTGGTAAATGAAACTATCAGCTATTATTATGAATGCTATTTCTTCTAGAAGTTGTTTCTGGAAGCATTTAGTGCATTACCATTTGTTAGCAATATGGAGAGTTTGGTTTAAAAAGAAATTTGACGAGGTAGGCCTGTGCAGTACTATTCATGGCACTTGAGAATTTGAAATGGCTATTGAAAATAAAAGTGGCTGAAATAGCTGTTACCTGAACAGACTTGTAAGAAGAGAGATTTAGAAAGACACAGGTTTTTAAAACTTGGAAAAAAATAAATTAAGAAATGCTATGAGGAAGGTATGTAAATAGTTGACTTTAAGACTATACTTAATAAAATGTTGTCTTAATGTATCTGTAAATATTTTAAATGCCTAACCTTCCTGAAATGTAACAAAGGAGAGTTAAAAGGAAATATATACCTGGTATGTTGTGTTTCTTTGGTCATTTGTGTAGTTTAATCTGTTAAATCTTTTTGTAGCTAGTAAATAATCCACCTTTTCTGATATACAATGTATAGAGGTAGGACACTTTTGTTAGGACTTGAATGTACCAGGTGAACTTATAATAAACAAAATGTATAAGACCACAGTCAAACTTGTACCTTGGTCAAGTATACTAGCTCCCAGTAGAATATATAATAAAATGTAAGACCTCCTCTTAAAGCATTAGTGATCTGTAAAAGGAATGCTTGAAAGAGTCTTTTCCACCCCTTTGCCATCTGTGCCTTTTTCAGTTTATTTCTTTTATTAATTTTTAATTGACCTGTAGGTTGCAGGCAAAGGAAAACAGAAAACAACATATGGCAGATGTTAATTACTTTGTTTATGGCATTTTTGGAAGTAGCTTTGATATGATAACAGTGTTGGCAATATGGAGACTGAAATCTTTCCTTTCATACCAGGTGACTTCTGCCTGATTTAACAGAAAAGTGTCTGGTAAAGTAGCCTCATTTCTTTCAGCCTCCCTGAGGACTTAAGTACCTATGTTGGAAGACTGGTGTGTCAAGTGAAAAAATTCTAAGTGCAGTACACAGGAAAAGTGTGTTACTTAATGATCAGGTTTGACCTCTGTATAATGAATTATGAAGGCCATGGGAAAACTGCTACATTTTGGAGTGGTTTTGACTTGCGAAGGGTTCTTTGCTGGGAATTGAGCACTATGCTAGCAAATAGTTTGTTGCCATGCTACTCTTAATGACTGCAATTAATAATGTACATACATACCGACTTGATTAGGTAAGAATAGTTCATAACTTCAAAAAATAGACTAGTGTAATGATTGGAAACATTGTTAAGATAAAATACCCTTAAGAACTCTCTTTCTTTTTGAGGATTCACTTTGGTATGAATGGTTCTATGCGCATTAATCCTGATGGAAGCAAAGACAGAAATGGAGCACCACCAGTTTTGGAGATACAGCTTACAGAGGACACTATTTGTTTTTTTGAGGTGACAGTAGAGCATAGGTAAAGCAGAAACTAACCAACTTAAACACAGCTTGGTTTATTTATTTTTATAACATTCTTTTAAGAGCATAGTGAAAAATCACACACAAATTGCTAAGTGCTTGGATGCCATCACAGACACAAATGAACTAAACGTATATTTATTGGTATGGTAATTTAATTTTATTACTTTTGTATCAGTTTACATACAGTTAAAGTAGTTCTATGTGACAGTTGCCGTAGACTCAGAATGAAAGTTGGATTTAATTCCGTCCTTAGGTCTGAATGCTGAATTCCATTGCTTCTCTGACTTCCATGCAAGTCTTACTTCCTTAACAAGAATAAGGACCTGCGATGATTACTGGTTTCAAATTTTTATGCTCCCAGGGTTGTGTTTTTATTTTTGCTTTCTTTTTGGAAGCAAGTTGGTATAATTGCTCTAACTGACATTAAGTTTTTGTCCATCAGTATTGTATTTTTCACTGATAATAAAAATAACATTGAAAGCTTGATTGAGACTCTTGGATGAAAAGGAGCATGTAAATTAAAGTAACATATCTATGCATATTTAATATTACAAAATGTAAGAGCTTGTGTAAGCCTGAGACTTCTTATATTGTAATATTTCCAAGTGATTATGCTTAATGTAATAAAATAAAAGTTTAAGAAAACGTATCTTTTATTGGCATGTTGTAACTACCGGACCATGTAATCATACAGATAGTTATGTTTGATGGTCCAAACACTTTGTCTTTCTATGTTGGAAGTAGTTTTAAAGCACGGACCTGGCAATTATTTTTCAAACTAATATGAACAACATAAGGATGATTTCTTGTCTGTTGGACCAGTTGCATGTTCCATGCATGTATCACTGACCTGTTTTTGGGAGGGGTGGTTAATGTAATTTCTGTGTCTCTTCCTGTCACTAGTATTTTCATGGTTTCTATTATCTGCATATAATGTTCTATTACACCTCCATGTGTTGTTTTTAAAATCATACTGCTATATAAGCATATAATTAAAATAAAAATAAATCTTAATGTATTTTTCTCATATGCAGTTGAGAGTGAGCAGAAAGTAAGAATGATGGAAAGCTTGGATGTCTGTTCTCCAAAGTTTAGCTTCTTAAGAGCAGAAAGTGAGCTCAAGCAGCAGAAAACCCGCACGTTGTGTGATGTGTTACTGGATCAAACAGTATTACCTGGAGTGGGAAATATCATTAAAAATGAAGCACTGTTTGACAGTGGTCTTCATCCAGCTGTTAAGGTGGGTGAAATGTCTCAAGATTGTTTTAATGACACTAAAGTATTAAGAATGTAAATACATATTTATATAACATTTTTAAATCTTCTTATCTTTGTTTTATAATTTGTTATTTCTAGTAATTCTAAGACATTGAATTAATGTTTATCATTATAACTATCATGGCATTCACTTAAATTTGAGAAGAAACTTCTTCTCAGTGAGGGTGACAGAGCACTGGACCAGGCTGCCCAGAGAGGTTGTGGAGTCTCCTTCTCTGGAGACATTCAAAACCCGCCTGGACGCCTTCCTGTGCAACCTCATCTAGGTGTTCCTGCTCCGGCAGGGGGATTGGACTAGATGATCTTTTGAGGTCCCTTCCAATCCCTAACGTTCTGTGATTCTGTGATTCTTTGGAACCTGTTGCTGGTACTCTGCCTCAGAGTGGAAAAATTCTGTGGGGCTAAGACTTCTCTCTCACAAATTGAAACCTCCTCTTAGCAGGGAATTAATTTAACTGCCAAATTCTAACTTTGTCTGGCTTCCTGTTGTGCTACCAATAATTTGTCAGCCTATAAATAAAGAAAATTGAAGAGTCTTCAGGATGTCTTTGTTCAGTTGCTACCCAAAATAGTTCATGTGGTAGAGTTGATTACTTTTGCAGCTGCTTCCACTTCCTGTCCTGCCAGCTGGCATAATTTGCTTTTCTACTACTGTTTACCATATGTGTTTTGGTTAAGATCCTCAAGCTTGCATCTCCAAACTTTGGTTGAATGGAAGTCTGATGTTTGCAAAGCAGACTGAGATTACATAGAATGTAAAGGAAAGCTGGTGAAAATAGTAACGGAAAGGTTTTTTAAACATTTCTGCAAGTTCTTCATAGGATCAGTCTGGATTTTAATTGTATCTGCAATGTGAGCTGGCAGAGGAAATAAAAATGTGACTTAAAAGTTTGAGTTCTTGACAAAAATGTGTTTGGTTGATACATGTTTCTAATTGTGATGCCTTTGGATCAAGATTTCTTCCTGAAGATCTCTCACAGGAAGGAGCCTCTGATGATAGGTAGTTGGTATCATAATCCACAAAGAAATTGAGAGAACTAAGAGCTGTTAAGTCCACATGATTCCTGTGATCAGGATCTCTTAGGTCAATATAGAAGAAAACAGCTGAAATTTTTACCTAATTTTTTATGTGGATGAGATGATGTACCTTGTTAGGTATCCACAGAATGAGTTTGTGTAGTATAGAGTGTGAAAATGTACTGTTTTACTGAGATAATATATGTAACGTGAAGTCAGACAATTATCTTAACAGGAAGCAATTCAATTCCACATCAGCTGAAGGTGTTCAAAGTGCCCCTGAGTTATAAATCTTTCTGCTGCTGTCCCTTAGCATTGTAATAATCTAAAAATGATTCTTATTTATAGGTCTGCCAACTGACAGATAAGCATATTCGTCACTTGGTGAAAAAGACACATGATTTTACCCTGCTTTTTTATAAGGTATCTGCATATATTTCTGAGAAACCTCCAACACTTGACTCTAGTGTGCTAGCTGTATGTGATCATCTGGTGAAAACAGTAAGAAGAGGCAACAGTACAAGTGTGTCCATGAATAGGAATGTTGGTTTGTGTGTTCTTTATTAATTGTGAATTGTCAAATGATGGAAGGGTGGGGAGTCTTAAGTGTAAGAATACACAGCCTTGGCCCAGTTGCACCAGAAGAGTTTGACAGATGCTGCCTGAGGGCCAGTACAGTTTTGCTGCACATGCTCTGTAACGTAACTCTGAACATGTCAGAATCAATGTAGGTTAGGCACCCTCATGTGTAAGGTAACATAAGGGTCATTCTTCAAACTGGGATCTAGAGATTGTCCCAGGGAAGTATGAAGGCTTCCTTCATGTGGCTTTCTTTATGAGATTTGAAATAGCAAGTATATTTATTTGTCTAAATAGATGGGTAACGTCTAACAACTTTTTTTTTCTAACTGAAACAACTTTTTTGGTTGCTAAAGTGAAACAAATTAAAAAATCTCCCTACTGCCACACCTTCACTAGGATTTCATTTCTTTCCCTGTAAACTCTAATTCCTGGTTGCTCTTTAACTTTCCAAAGTAGAAAAAGAGAGACTTTGACCTAATTCTTGTATGTTTTTCTTCTTTAAGCTGCATGCAGAGAAATGAACAGCAGCAGTGAAATTCTTTTCTCTTGGTATTCATGAAAGGCCAAGAGCTAGTGCTGCTTAAAATTATTTTTTTGGTAGGCCAGTAGGAAGGCATCTGACTTTTCTAATACCATATTTCAATCATAAAGGCTAAAAATGTAATATAGTAATAGTCTGCTTAAATGTCTGCTTTCCCCAACCCACTGAAGAGTAGTTTAATCTGTTGGCTAGGGAAATCTCTTCATTCTCCAAACTTCATAGTGAAGTCTACCAGTAAAGAGATAGCATCTAGTTCTGCAACAACTATAATACTAGGGGATATTTAAATGTGCATGGGCTTTTAGACTGACAATAATCAAACAAGTTAAACTTTCTGTAGCTCAGTTTGGTCATTTTCAAAACTTTTATAATCTGCACTTAGCAAGTATTCACCAGTCAAGTGCTTTTAAAGGAGAGCTAGCCACCTGCCCCAAGTTTTACTAAGATAAAAACATAATGAAAATAGATTATTAATAAAAGAGGTAGTGCTTGATCAATTTTTTTATAGATTGTTATAGAATGTTAGTAGTAATTATACTATATCATTGTAGTAACATCTTACAGATGCAAAGATGAGGAATCTTGTAAAAAGTTGACGCTTTCATTTGTTTTTTTTTTTCTAAATAACTAGATAGGATTAAACTACTAATAAACTATCTGTAAACATTGAGAAGAAATCTTGAGGAGAAAGCAAACTGCTGGTGAATATTCATGCAAATGTATATTAGCAATTCCTTCTGATTGAATTACTGGATTGTACTGGCAAAAGCGTTCTCATTCAGCAAGGCTGATGAATAAGAGCACAGCAGAAGCAAATATGCTGTGCTCAGACACCTGTATTTTGGGAAAACTCCAAGGGTCTTCATGCATGATGGAGCCAGAGCTGGGCTGGTATTGCTGGGCCAGCTGTGGTATCATTTGAACTGTGCCCAATGAACTGCACTTGTAGTGCAGAAAATCGTGTGGCTCTGCAGAGTTGGCTGCATGTCTACTGGGTTTTTCTTGTTTCTTTGGTTTGGGTTTTGTTGTTGTTGTGGGTTTGTTTTTGTTTTGTTTTTCTGCTTTTTTTAGCTGGGGTATGTCTATGCTGACTCCATGTGAATTGTCTCATGAAATGTACCTGTTTGTCAGCCCTCAGGAGGCTCTTTAGGTCACTGTGCCTTTTGGGCTTGTACTGTACTTAATTTAACATAAGTTTCTGGCAGGATCTGGGGAGCTCACCATAGTGCCAAGTGGCTTTTCATGAGCCAGCTTGTCTGGCATGGCTAGTGCAAAGATGAAGCTGAGCAAATTTACTGGGTGCTACCCAAATCCTAGAGAATCTCTGGAATATTTCTGTGTTGTGCTGTTCTTTAGGTTTTTGGGAATGATGATTAACCCAGATTGTAGCTGGCTCTGCAGTGTGTTATTTGGCTCTTTTTTGAGGTGAGAGAGGGTATCGGATTTTTTTGTTGTGTTTTATATTTGTTTCATTTTTGTTTTCTATGCTTTGTTGTTTGGAGCTCATGAGCTCTTTAAGAATGCTCCTGCAGGTGCCAGGTCAAAGATGACTGGTACTGAATTAGAGCTAGCTGGTCCAGCTGAACTCAAGGGGCCCATAGCATATATTTGCTTGCAACATCCTAGTATTTTTTTGTTGTGTCTTTTATTTCATTATGTGGAGAATTCCAGACACTATTATACCTGATTTAAAGTCAATTATTTTCATAAAAGAATATGAAATACAGATGATAACCCTTATGAGTGTGCCTTAAATATCTTTATGTAGTCATTGAGTTGTTAGTTTACATAGGGATTTTTTATTTTAGCTTCAGTTGAACTGTAGAGGGACTGACATAAAACTTATATTGGGTCTCTAACTTGGGTTTTAAACATGTTCTGTTTTAGTGCTGCAAGACTGGGTCTCCACTCTACAAACGTTACAAGGTATACAAGCGACCAACCTGTGGTCAGTGCAATGGGAAGATCACTGTGTGTCGTTTAGGAGAGAATAACAGGATGACTTACTTCTGCTCTCGATGTCAAAAGGATCCCCAGATTGTCGATGTTAGGTATGATGGTAACTTTATAACACTTTTAAGCATTGCTGTGCTCAAAGTGCTGTTACAGTAAGAGCACATCACTTCTCAAGTAAAATGGATCCATGCACATTTTATATCTAAAGTCTCTTGACTTGGCAAAGGAAAAATGTTTTGGCTACTGGTATTTAAAAAAGGTTAAAAACTTTGGTACTCTTTCTTTCAAAGGCCTCGTCTGTTATGAAATAGCTATTACTCTAATCAAATGTAGGAGTTAGAAAACAGGTCAGAGTACTCACAATTATTCAGTGCTTCTGGATGAATTCCCCTTGTTCTTGGTGTTCTCAACATATTAGTCTTGAATGTTTACACACAATTGAATTGAATGGCAAAAGGAAGGTAGCAATTTGTGTGTCTGTTTCTTTTCATAGGATAGCTCCTTCAGTCCTGGAATATCTAAATAGCTGTGTATCTGCAATTTTTTTCTGTCTGTAGTGTTACATTGAGGAAAACTACAGCTTCTGTAAATTCAAAGTGCAGCAAATATTATAGGGCTTAGGATGTTTTCTTCCTCCTTATCAGATTTGGAAAGCTTTTACTACAGGTGTGCCACAGAGACATTTCAGTTCCACAGAAATTGTGCTAGCAGCATCTTTCTTTTATTTCAGAAAGGCACAAAATGCATTTGATATCACAAAGGGTCAAAAGGTAAAAGTTCCAAAAGCACCTTATTTAGACTCTTACATACTGAAGTTATTCTTGAAAATTTTCATCTGAGGTCTCAGAATCTTGTCTTTTTATACTGAGATCTGACAATCTAATAAAAGATACTGCTTTGCTTTGCAAACTTTGTCTTTATCTGTGTGAAATAAAAAGTTCATTTCTTGTGCTGTCCTCATCCTAATGGTCAGGTCTTTGTGTTCTAGTGCTTTGTTTTCTATTGCGCAGTAACTGTTGCCAAATAAGTAGGTTTATCTCAAGTGCGTTATCTGCCATTCCAAGCTGTTCAGGTTTGAAGACTGAAAGAAGCCCATGTGACCAGACTGACTTGCTACAAATCATAAACTGTAGAATTTAACCCAGTGGTTCTTGGGTCAAGTCAAGTAGCTTATGATTTTGCTTAGCTGAAAACAAGAAGAAGAAAATATCCATTATAAGCTACCTCATCAAATTCAAATGTACTTTGAACCTTTAAAATACACTTTTCCTCCATATTTCATCTTCCAAAATAAGAGGGGAATGACATGACAGATGGACCAGGGAGACAACATAGAATTAAACTCCAAAGCATGACATGCTGAATATATTCAATCTAGTAATGCATCTTTGATAGCTAAGTAGAACAACCGATCTAATAATGCCAAGATACCCATTTTTAACACTTCTAGTTTGGCTGTTTTGTTATCTAGCCACAGTATTTTGGCGAATGCTACTGTAATGTCTGTTCTACATCTTGACAGCATAGGATCTCTGGTATGTCAGCAGTTCTCATTATCCTCCTTAGTTTTCCTGTTGTGGAAGAGGTGTAGGTAGTAGATATCCCTACTGTTGTCTTACAAATCTAGCCTGTTAAGGAGAGTGATTATTACAGAATAAGTGATAGGTCTAAGGAGTGTCACAACCGTTCCCAAGTACATTTGCATTATTAATTGAAGTGCTTAAATACTTAATAGTAAAAAAAATCCCCAAAAAGTGCATAATTCCACAAAAACGATGGAGAAAAACGATTGGCAACTTATTAATCATAGTACTTAAAAATTTACTTATCTTACTGAACAGGTAAGTTCAAGTTACATTTGACATGCTAACAGTGTTTGGATACTATGACAAAATTAGTCTTTGGTAACATGTAATGACTGTAAAATAGTAACTGATTCTAAATCAGTGCATCAAGATAGGAGGTATTATAATTTACAAGAAAAAAAATAAAATCTATAGAGGTGTCTGAAGGTAAAAAGAAAAAAAAAAAGCCTTTATTTTGAACAGGCTTCAAAACATTACAAGGCTTTCCAGCAAATGGTAACACACAAGAAAGACTTTGTAACTTTTAAGACTAACTTCTAACTTTCTAACTTTTTTCAGTTCTGCTAGGTGTTAAGACAACAAAGTGTTCTAATTGGTACCATTTAAATGAGAGCAAAAACATTTGTTTCCTAGACTCTGACTTTCTGTAGTTCAGCTTCTGCACAGTTCTTCATCCAGTAATGCGTTTGTTAGTAAGCGTTTCTGTACAAGGGATAGGGGGAAAGTACTGAAACAGTCTCTTGCCTCGTTTCTTGCTGCAGTACTTGAAACTGGTAGGGAATTTGAGAGAGGCTGGGGCACTGTGCTGGAGAGTACCTCAGTTAATGATTAACTTTCTGATAATTTTTCGTTAAATATTTTTATTTATATTACTTCTGCAGCATCAGGAAAGATTTTTCCCTTAAGGTTAAGAAAAAACTAAAATCAAACTCTGTGACATGCTGTCAAAGCTATGATAGGCAGGCGTAATGCTGTGTACTACTTGTTCTCTAGCCCTGTGTCTCCCTGCACATAGTGGTGTAAGGCAATTTGTAGAAGGAACGTCACAAAAGACTAACATCATTCTTTTTGTTTCACAGCAAACTGCCAACTAGAAATAGCCTAATTGGCTGGGCATACGGCAGGAGGTCATGTTCTAATGAACACGTAGCTCAGAAATCTGAAGAGCAGTGGACTTGTATGCGCTGTACCCTAATAAACAACCCTTCTGCTGAAATTTGTGATGCCTGTTTGACTTCAAGGCCTGAAGGTATTGAAAGGTTGTCAAGAACATATGCTGGGAAAGGGGGGGAAGGACTGTAGTTTTGATGCAGTTCTTGGAACTATAGAACTGTAGAAGTATCTTATTGTGAATTGTACTTATGTAACTTTAGCTAACTTAAAGTCAGATTTTAGGGAGACCTTACATGGACAATAATGGAAGCTGTCTTGTCTTCCAGCTTTGTGTGCAAGTGGGATTCTATAGGCAAGTCTCTCCCATGCCCCTTTGTTTTTATTGGGGCAAAGAGTGAGACAAAACATCATTATTTCAACTCTCCTTAAAATCGTTAGAATCTTGCATCATATGTCTGATAAAGAAATCACCAGGGGTCAGAAAAGTAATTATCAATTTTTCACATAAACAAAAGCAGTACATTTTGGTACTGTTTCCAAAAGGATGTCCAGTTTCTCAGGGCTAGGTTTTCTCCTCCAAGTTCAGGGTAAGGATAATTCTGGATGTCTTACCTAAATTTCTTGTTTGTCACTTGCTGGAGCTTTTAATGCTGCTACCTATATCTGGTGGGCAGAAGGAACTGTGAATAGGACCTAGGAAGGGACCAGAAGATGGAATGAGTAACATGCTAGCTTCTCTCCAGATTTCTGTATAGAAATTTAGATATTAAGAAAGGATGAGTGAGGTAATGGACAGACTTCTCGCTGAGACCTGTTTTCTATGTTAAGAGAAGCTCTGTATTCTTTTTCACTTTCTATAGAAAAAGTAAGTAAATTACTCTGGATGGATTTACAGAAAGCTATTTGGATCAAGACTGTTGCAATTCAACATGTTTCAAAGCTACATATATTCCAAGAAACAAAGTTTAGAGGTGTGCATGTGTGTGGCTTTTTAGTGATAAAGCTAATTTTGTAACAATTCCATATTGAAACTTTTCTACCTCAAAAACTAACGTACCACTTATTTCACATTGTGTAGTGAATTAATCAGTGAAGGGGATGAAATCTGCATACTAAACTTATTTCTTTATTTTTCTAGCAAAACTGAAAGATATCTCTAAACAATATACAGGCTTTTTGTATCTGAGAAGGATCAATGCTTTTACATAGGCTCTAGGACCTATTGTTAAAAGCTCACTGAATTTAACCATATGACTCAAAGTACATATGCAAAAATCTGAATTTGAGATCACATTCCCATAGCTTTTCAATGGTACTTTAAGCCGTACTTTCCACAGTACCCCCAAATTCCCAGCCGGTGAAGAAGTGACTTTATGGTACTGATCATGGTTCTTAAAATAAGTTCCAGTGTTTTGTG
>NW_010202039.1:0-327 GCF_000695765.1 Mesitornis unicolor
CCCCTGGCGGTGACGCATCATCGCGCGACAGCGGCGCACTCCAGCCGCCGCGCGAGTGCCCAAAACAAGGGGCGGGGGCGAAGCCGGCGTGGCGCCATGTTGCTGTAGCGCCGCCGCCGCTCGTGTTAACCGCTTCGGTGCCGGGAAACCCGCGCCTAAGGCTTCGCCTGTTCGGCCTCGAAGCTTACTCTGGTTTTATAGACTCAGCGGAGCGCAAATAAATTTGTGTTAGGGGCAGATCTAGCGGGCCCTCTGCCACTGTCGTAAGAAGCAAGTGTGTGATGGCCACGGTTTCATCAACTGCACAGGCTGGCGGGAAGCCAGACT
>NW_010202039.1:356-595 GCF_000695765.1 Mesitornis unicolor
AATCTACCCCATGCATGCAAATAAAAGACCTTACCTTGTTTGAAAATGGAAAGTGAGAGGTCAATTATTAACTCTAAAGCCAACAGGGTTTCAGTGAACTGCATAACGTGTTGGACTGGGCCAGGCACTACAGGTCACAAACTCTGCTCACCGAGCTCATGCCCTTCTTCTCGCAAGAGGCCTCTGGAAGGAGTCACTGCTGCTGAAACCAGTAAAGGACAGAGCTGTTGTAGCCTCCT
>NW_010202039.1:609-16506 GCF_000695765.1 Mesitornis unicolor
TAACACCCCGCTGGGCACGGCAGGGCAGGTGCTGGTGCTCCAGGAGCCTGTGAAGCTCAATAAGCCCCTCCAGCCTGAGAAACAGGGTCTGAAATCCTGTGGTTCATGAAGTGCTGAGGCTGGAAATTCTGTTAGTTACTGGCAGCATGATACTGGCAGTGATAAGGCTTGCCAGGGCCATACTGATGAAAAATAGTTGTTCCTCTGTTGAAATGTTTATAATTTATACAAGAGTAAACACGAATATAAGAAGCAGGGAGCTCAAGGTAACAGCAAAGCACTTGTTTGCAGAGGGAATTCACGTGGGCATGAGGACAAAATATCTGGCCTGAATTTCAAGTACAAGATCTCCTTCACATTTAGTTCTCATGTTCTTATCATGCATTCAGAGGCCAGATTCTGTCAGCTTAATATTTAGCCACTCGTCCTGGGAAAACAAAGAGTGCTTTATTCTTTCTTTGGAAGGCCACAGTAGTCTTCCTCTATAACTCTACCTGTCAGTTAATTGTACAGTTGTCTCAAAGAGCATTTCAGGCTTTGGATAGACTTGAGGTGCCCATTTCCATTGTCTGGATTCTAAATCCCTCCCTTAGCAGGAGCACTGCTGCAGTCCATGCAGTTAGACAATACCTTGAGAGATATTCTGCTTCCCTCTTTCCAAGAGTGTAAAAGCTACATGCATCTATAAAATGCATTGCATGATATTTAAGGACAACAAATTATCACAACTTTATTATGGGTCGTACCCAAACTAAAGCATTTGCAGCATCAAGCATCATCTAACAACCAGCTACGTTCTCCTTCCTTCAGGCCTACTGAGAAGCTAATGAATTGCCAGTACCAGTTTGTGACAGCACATATATTTTCTATTCAGGGGTTCAGCCAAGATAACCTTGCTTAGTTTACAAGATCTCCCAGTTCTCCGCTTGAAGTAGTTCAGCTGAAGGCGTAATAATAGTGTGACTGCAGTACAGTTTAGCTAAGAATTCGCTCATATTTTTTATGCTTCAAAAGCACATTGAGCAGCTATCCTCAAGTCTCTACCCACAGAGTCTTTCTGTATATTTTCTCCGTACTTTACGTCTGCCTCATAACCCATCATTGACCAAAATTTTAGTGTATTCTTTTCCACACAAAGATGTGTGTATTACAGCTGTTAAATGTGATATTTTGGCACTGTGCCCACTTCCAGAAAGTCAACCCAACTGCAGCAAAATCCAGTCTTTAGATATTTGAGTGCTTGAACTAGCCAAGTCAGAGAGGAAAAGTTGTTCAGTGAAAAATGTTAGCAGTGTTGATATAGGAAGTAGCGGTTCATTACGATATCTGCTGTTGCGAGTTATCTGGGACCATCTGCTGTTTGGGCAGGAGAAGCTGTATTTTCTTGCTTTCCATAGCTTATCTGCTATGACACATGCTACAGAGTGACTTTGCAGCGGATCAGAATCCTCTTTGCAGGTTCATAGCAATTCACCAATCTTCCTGAAGCAATTTTTTTAGAACAGGACACAGCCCAGTCTATGTTCCCACATCTGGAGGTTCACTTTTTTCCCCCAGATATAATCAGCAGGTGGGGGGAAAGGGACGATTGTTTCAAAATAATTACTGTCTCCAAGGAGAAAAAGCAGTTTCATTCATGCAACAGCAAAAACCATTAGGATAGTCATGGAGTGAATACAGACTGGGAATTAAGAGTTACATGAATTTTATTAGAAGTGTCAGTACTGTAGATCTGTGGGGCTTTGTGCAAACTACTTCCTTTTTTGTTGTAAATTTTCCATACATATGCTAGAGTAATGATTATCTACTATTATGTGTCTTATACATAATGATCATGGAGTGATTTTTGCTAATTTGATATCAGGAAAATGCTTCTTTAATACCCTGTCAGGTATTAAAGCTTGTACAGTGTTTCCAGCTCAGTTGTGCTTTAGTCTCTGAGTTACTTGTTGCTGCAACTACTGTCTCTTTGTGAGGATGGTCCTTTTCTGAAGAATATTACATGATCTAAAACTCCTTTTTTGTATTGGCTTTTTTTTTTCCTCACAAGACCTAACAGAAGCTTATTAAGAAGGTGACTGAAAAAATAGGTACTCATTTTTTGTAGTGCTTTTTGCTGGCAGAACTTTGTTGTCTTTTCAGACCTTGCTATCTACCCCAACTAACTCAGATATCCTCTCTTAACATAGATGGTCCATCAGTGAACTGTACTAAAAAGAGGTTAAGATAGAGCATCTTTTAGAAAGTAGTACAAATATGGAAAAAAAGATTGTCAAAAAATGGTATTTCATATCAGAAGCAAATTATGGGCATAGGTTAGAAAAACTGAAAAGTCTAGAAAGAAGCGTGGAAACAGTGTACTGTGCTGAGCAGAGGTAAGTGAAACTGGAGAATACATTAACTAGCAGTAAGGAAGAGACACGTGTTTAAACAATAATAATAACAATGCAATACTCATCCCTATTTGAAACAGTTATGAGTAACTGCAATGCTCATAAATATGTGAAAACATCTGGTATCTATCTTCCATTGTAAGCTTTTTTGTCAGTGAAGCTCAAGCTTCTTTAGACTTTGAAAGATCGTTCAAAAACAACTAAAGATGTATGGTTTAATGGTTTAATTTCTTGAGTCCCCTGCAAGAATTATATTGAGTTACAGTCTTCAATGTGATTTTCAATCATTAATCATTTTGTAAAATACCATCACTGTGTACTCCTGTGAGGAGGCAAGTCAGCAAAACTCATGATGAACTCAGGGTGCAATAATGGTGATTTTTTTTTCCACGATAAAATGTTTTCAGGGCCTGTTGTAATATAAACAAGTTATTTTGTATTGGGTTTGTGACTTTTAGTTCATTGATCCACTTAGTATGTGGGTATTCAGTCTTCTAGTAAAGGCAATGCATCTCTTAGCAACAACTGATAATAACAAACTTAGTTCTAAATCTTTCAAAATCGCAGCTGTCATATATTTGCAAGGTACAAAAGTATTGGTTGGAAGTATAATCTAATTTTGTCTCAGGCAGTTCTGTTTGGTAGCTGAAGTTAAAAATATCCTTACACCCACAGGAGAAAAATCATGTAAAGATTCTTTCCTCCATTTTACGTTCAACATCTAAGCAGCACATGAATTTTTGCATGGGATAATCTTCACATACAAAAATAATCAGTATAAGAAATTGTTGTATAGACACTAGCACCGTATGTGTTTCACTTACTATTTTTTTTCTTATCTTAATATAGAATTTACAGTGTTAGAGTTTGCCATGTGTTTTCCCCAAGATGTAGGCTCGCTAAAGATTAGGTTGACTCTTAGGTAAGCTAAGGGCATTACTCAACATCAGCATGTCCTTGAATAATGCAAGTACAAATCATGTTATGCAATACTACAGTACCTGAAAGTCGGGTTTGACTTCTCACTGGTACATTTCCATTATTTGTTTGTTTTGGATACTGTACTATATAGCACAAGAGCTGCTGCACAGTTAAAATCAATGGTGCTTTCCAGTGGCAGCATGATTTTCCACACCTGTCATCTTTTAAATTCTTGGAATAAATAATTCTTTTGAGATACTTTTATGTGGCATCTTATCCTGGGACCACAGTTTGAGGAGGACTGAAGGGCAAAGGTACAGACAGTTAGTTCAGTATTACCAGTTTTTAAAAACATTCACATTATCTGAAAAATAGATTTTTGTTAGGAGTTCCCTAGTGGAGTAATGTTGTAGCTCTTTGCCTGTCAGATTCCTCAAATATGTTTTTATCAAGGCACTATTTCTTCTGTGACCATCAGTGACAGTCTTTTCCTGCCCATGATCTGATCTCCATTTCTCACTGTCAAGATTGCGTCAGGATTTATATCTTGAGCAAAATGTCACAACTAATACTGAAACTACTGCCTCTATTGGAGTGCAGATACCTGAACCTCTGACACCTATTCTGTAAGAAAAGCAGCAAATGGTCTTTTCAACATCAGCATAACTGAACTCAGTGACATATAGGGCATTTCCCCTCCAGGCTTACACATTTGAAAGTGAAGTAGCAGGGAGATTCCTAAATCTCTTTGATTTCAAGTTACTGTTTCACAATCTTCATCCTGAAGTGCCAAAAGAAAGGTTTTGTAATCTCTTCTTTCCTCTTTTTTTTTTTTCTGGTTACATACCTATATCTGTAGCTATACTACATAACATTTAAAGATGGATCTATACACAACACATTGGTTGTGAGTGAGTGCAGCTGCTTTGACTTTATCCTCAGCTACTTCCTCAGCTGAGCGAAGCCAGACATGAGACGTGAAAGAAATAGGTGGGAGGAAATCGGTGGAGAAAATGTGGATGGAAAGACATTTGTGAGGGCTCCAAAAGTCATGAACTGGGAAGAGAAGAACATATGTGGAAGAGGGCTTCAGAACCTAAACATGAGTTTTGTGTACCTAAGAATGGAATTCCCAGTATCAAACAAAAAGTGGTTGGTGTTTTGTTTAGGTGTCAGAAAATAAGTTACTTCTAAAAATTGGTTTCCTAATGTATAGGTTTCAGTCTGTCATTTCTGCATATTTTTCAGGTCCAGGGAGCAGAGGTGAAATCCCAAACTTAGAGTGCTTGAGTCACACCAAACTCAAGTGGAGATGGAAGTCTGTGATACAAGAATCATTAGCAATCAGAGTTGCTGTAAACAGTCCTATTGATTTTAATAAGTTGAAAATCTCAGCAAGAGCATTTGTATTATGGTAAAGTATGCAGATATATACATACATGCAAGCTTTGTACTTAAAATTAGATCGTGAGATTGCTAGATAGGATCGTAAGTCTCTCACTTCTGGAAAGCATCTTTACTCAGAAGAGAATTCAAATATGTTAGATTTAAACATAAGGTTAAGTGCTTTCCTGATTTTAGGCAGTAAAAATGGATTCTTAAAAAATGCTGAGCCTCCTGTAGGACCAAATCAGTTAAGAGGTTCTGGGACCGCTAGTTTATATTCCTATTTCTGAAAATCATAGCTCATTTCGTGATTATAGTTGCACATGAAAAACATGCACCATAACATACATAGCAAAGAAAATGTATTGCTTATAAATGTATAACTAATGGCTCTGAGACCAAACCTTCAGTCACTGTAAGTCAAAATGAAGTCATGACCTTCAGTGGATTTATGTGGTTTTCATGAGGGTGGGGATGGTTTTGAGTTATTTGAAGTTTGAAAGAAGAAATGTTATAATTGTTTAATTTAACTGTTATTTGCTGTTTAAATGATACTATAATAGATACAGATCACTTCATCCACTGTGTGCAATACAATGAACATGAAACACCTTATGCAGAACTACTCTTCGTGAACACAGATACTGTTTTTATATATATAAACACATGCAAATGTTTATTTACATATACATGACAGCGGAATACTAAAATCAAGATCAACTTCAAGAACTAGGTATTATTTTAACATTAGAAATGTTCTAAAATCAGCCAGTCTCTTTCAGGCAAGGGTTCAGTGCTACATTTTTTAATAATTGCCATCCCTTGAGATAGTTCTTTTCTTTAGTTATTGTTTTTGTTACTAACTCTTGTAATCCAGTTGTCAAATGTGACAACAGCATTTGGATCAAATTCAGCACTGCTTTCAATTCTAGTAATGCCCACGTAGTCTGCATGATCTTTTATATGTTAGTATGCAGACGCAGATTTTTGAAGTATCTACAAACTGTGTCTATCAGTACATCAAATTGTGTCTATCAGTAGCACAGTTACAGCATCAAGGGAATGATTTCTTATGTCACGCGCCAAAGGCCCTCTACAGTAGCGTGATGAGATAAGAATACGTTGTCAGCTGAAACTCAAAATTTCCCATCCTTTTTTTGCTCATTTTATATTTTGAAGCTGACAATTTTAATTTGGCAGGCTCCATACAAATCCAATTACCATTTGGAACTCCAGGAGGACTGCTTTACCTTGATGAGTAACAAAATGCACTGGAATGTGTTTGGGATTGCTCTTTTAGCCCTGGCAGATCATAAAGAAAGACTCACTGAAAATGCTTGATATTCCTGCAAACTAACCCCACCTGCCCTACATTTGCATCAACTAACGGAGCATTAACTAAACATGTTTTTCCTTCCATTTTCAAATTAATATTGTTGTGAGGTCCCGTAATTTACAAGTTATATGCACATTAAGAGTTGACAGAACTCACGGAGGGACATCAAGAGTAAAAGCTGAGATTTCTTCAGCCACTGAGTTCACATTTGGAATATGAGTACATAGGTACTGGGGAAACCATCAGCTGGGTAAAGAATCCAGCAATTTAATTGAAGCAATAAGAAATATATTCCTTTTTGGAAAATCATATGAAAGCACATTTTCAAACACATGCAGCTGACTAAGCAAAAGGTCTGTAAATCATCAGTACTTTATGTTTAAAGTACCGTCAGCATGTCTTACCAAGATGTACTGTGGCGTACCAGATTAACTTCTAACTCAGCCTGAAGAACATAGGCTTCTTAACTGTCTAATGGATTGTTTTGGCCTAAAAAACTTCCACAGGTATACATCGATGTTCGTGTGTTTGTTTAAAGCACCTGCACACAGAAATGTGTGTTCACATAACCAAGTACCCATATATTGCAGAGATGTTTATAAGCAAAAAGAACCCTAGACAAGCAATTATCCAACCAGCTTGCATAAAGATGACTCCCATGCATATAGATATTTTTGTGGGCATTAGTCAGCTGCTTGGTTATGATAACTTGATCCAAAGTGTGATTCTGAAGTTATTTTAGTGACCAGGATGCACTATTTTAGTTCTGTATTATAAATCCCTATAGTTGCTGACAGAACCTTTATCACAGCATTGTTAGCAGATCATTTATGATCATTATGATCTACTAGCAGATCATTTATTCTTTCAACCCAGGAATAAATGCTTGATACATAAATTTTAATAATTGCAGTCCTGCCCAGTCAGGACAACCCCTTTCCGAATGACTGGAAGTTACATGATTCATTCCCTCCTTTGCATATTCCCAGCTGGCACATTCAGTTCCCTCCCAGTACTCCTATATTTCACAATCCATAACAATTATTCTTCCCTTTCCTTAAGTGAGATTGTTTGAAATGAAATCAGGAGAATTATCAATTAAAATAAGAATAGTTGAATGTGTTGCCCCTTGGATGAATGTGGAACTATCATCTTAATTGCTAGCAGCACACTTTATGGTAATATACAAAGCACACCTTGTTTAAGAGAAATATTTCACACTTCCAGTAAGATGGTTAAATTTTATGTCCTGATGTGTCTGCAGATTACAAGCACACATCTAAATTGGAGTCTGCGGTATTGGACAAGCAAGACTAACAACGCAGTACCTGAGAATTAACAGGGTGAAAGATAATAATGTTCACTGAACTACTGTGTCTTCTGATTTACTCTTTCCTACTTGCAGCATGTTCCTGTCTTCCAATGCTGTGAGCTAAGATTGCTTATGGTGCTAATTCACCCTTTTTTTCTGCAGTGTGTTGAAAACTGGCATGATCTCATTCTCACCTCCATAGCTGTGTTTAGCTCATGTCCTTAGTAGCCAAATTTCTAAAACTTTGCCTAAATATTATTGTTGCCCTTTAAACCTCTACCCAACCTGAGTGAGCGGGTGTAATGCCTGACAGAATTGGCTGCACGATCAGCATCATAGGGTCCTGAAGGCACAGCCAGGAGCTGAGTGTGTCCCTCTGGAAAATAACTGCTGTCCTGGGAGAGAGGAATGCCCTCCCATTTGTTTGCAATGGCCACTCAAACACCGTGATGCGAGAAGCTGCCTGTTTTAGGAAGTTAAGGAATAGACTGATCCTGAGCCAGCTTTTTCTGTGCAACAAAGCCTGATTTCTGTGGGCTTTCAAGGAAGTAATTGAGCAGATAATTTGGCACTGAGAAAGTGAGAGCACTGACAAGTCTTACTGGGTTAGAGGCAGTTGGAAGTGACAAGCAGTTTAGTAAGCGAGCCACTTGTATTTAGAATTTTAGATCTGGGTTGAGGAGTGTCATCTTAGACACACAGGCTTTAAAAATTGTGACTTAAGTTCAGGAATGGGTTAATAAATGGATTTCTTTTGTGGGAAATGCATTTCCAGGTTGGGAACAACTCTAACACTTAGCTAGTTTTCCCATTTACTGAGTATTGCTTTTCATTTTAATTTGCATAAAGAACTTGGATATATAAGTCTCCAATTACTTTAAAAGCAATATTTCAACTGATACAGTGAAGTAATTAGTTCAATGAGGAAATGACATTACATAGTGGAAAGCTTGGTTTGCCAAGGATCAATTTGTTGACATTTGAGTCCAACTAGAAATGAAATGCACAGAACAAAAAGTAGACTCTTTAGTAAAAAGCCATCTCATCAGTTTTGAACAAATGAAAAGCATGCCTGCTTCTCAGCCACAGGGGCTAAGAAAGGGATTTCTCTGCAGTAGAAGACTTACAAATGATCATTTAAAACAGAAAGAGAACAGCTTATGATTAAAACATGGGGAATCAACATATTTCTTTTGTTATTCCAGAAGTCGAACCATTATTTCTATAGTGCTTTTTTTTCTGTATATAAAGTGAGGATACTATTACATGCCACTTTTTCACAGAACTGTGATGCTTCATTCAGCAACATCTGTTAGTATCTCTGAAATCGTCAAACAGGAAATACAGCAAGAAGGTGAATACCATAACTTTGATTTACATCTGGATTTCCTTTGCTTCGTTGTTGCAGTTGTTGACGCACTGTCATATACATTCATAGCATAGCGTCTCCCCTACAAATAAAGCACAAGATTTTGTTCCAAGAATTTTCCTATCTAAAGTATAGATTATAATAACAACCCATCAAGTGATAACAATGAAAAATGAGTGAGCTACAAGGGAATGAAGAACACAGCTATAAGAGGTAAGAAAGTAGTTACTATTATATACATATTTTGTTAGTTCATCCAAATAACAAAGGGAAAGGACAAGGTGCTTTTCACAGGCGAGGAGGTTTTCTTTCTCAGTACCAGATGGATGTGAAGGTTGCTGATATAACAGGTAAATGTAGGATTATTTAAATTTTCCAAAGCACAATGACTTGAATCTAAAATTTATAGGCCCCACATGAAAATTTTATTTTTGTGCTTTCCCTAGAATCATATAAATAGCTACAATAAATTGACAAGAACCATTAATTCCTATTCTTATTAAAGAGAATGGTGATATCTGAAATCATTCCTATCAGTGTTGGATAAACACTCAGAAATAACCAACTAAGGGTTCACTTTGTCCTCTAGAAATTGTGTAATCATGCCTGCTAGAAATAACTTTATTAAAAAGATCTGCTGAAAAACATCCACAACAGAAATTCAGTCAATGTAGGGATAAAGATAAGCTCTTTTAACAGCATATAGCTATGCTACACAACAGCTTCAAATAGAAAATGAAGATAAAATATTCAGAATTGCATTGGTAAAGATTCAGTTCTGCAGTAAGGATTAATCTTCATTCTTTTGGACATGAACCAATTTTTAACTGATGAGAGTTAGAAAAATCTGCCTATATGAACACTTTTTATTCCAGCCTGGTGTGCTTCAGGATTTCTTGCTCTTTCCTCCTAGGAAATCAATTGGGTGTCAAGATTGGGTCCTGGAGGCCAGCTACAGCCTCATAATAAGTAGAGGTCTCATCAGCTGTGGCCATGCTTATCTGTTGATCTAAACCATGCATAGATATTATAAATTCCAGTATGATAAGACTTTTAAGGACGAGACAAGGAGCAATTACCAGTAACTGAGAAGAATTCTCCACTTAAACACAGAAGAGGCCCAAAAGTGGCTGAGTACTGCCTTTCCATGTTTGCACTCCCTTGAATGAGCTAGGTCAAGTAGAGGACTACCTCTAGCATGTCTCAGCCCTCTGCTATATTCTGCTTTTGCCCCCTTTTGCAGCTTTGACAGAATTGGCACAAAAGAATTTCAAACTGGCAGAGATCATTCGTGTCTTGCTCATTGGCAGACGCTGGTCTCTACCTCACACTGCTGTTGTAACCCAGACCAAACTGGAGGCAGTACCAGGGCATCTGACTTCGCCTGGGCTGCTGCTTCCACGTGGTCTCAGTGGCTTTCTTTGCATCATCAATCTTCTGGGTGTCTCACCTGTTCCTACTTTATAAGTTCTGAATTTATGTCATTTTGAAGGAGAAAAAACTGCAGAGACGGATCACTTCTGTGATAAAGAATTCCATTCAGTCTGACTATATGTGCTTTATATGGGTATTTTTGAAACCTTAGTGACGTAGTCTATTGATTCTGCAAACGTGTAATAATGATAATAAACTGGCAGTAAGTTTATTATCTATTATCATTATTACTAATAATGATAATAAACTGTGACAGTAAGTGATTAACGTCTTTAGTAATAATAGCGTTGTGAACTGTGGAAACAATCAGCAATTAAACATATGTTGTGTTATAGAGACTTGCCCCAGCTAGGTTAACAAAGAACAGCAAGGCAAAACCAAAAGGCTTCCCAAAACACCTGGGTACAGCTGGTCATATTGACAGACTGAGTCTGCCCACCATTTGCAGAGGTCACTGCGAGACGTGTCAAAGTGTTCTTGGGTGAATATTTATAGCAGGAGAAAAATATGCTCTGGGTTGTTGATCATCCTGCCTGTGGCTTGGCTCCTGCAAATTCTGGGGAACAATGAGCAGACAGGACAAGTTATGGGAGAGATTAGAGTAGGCCAGTGTACTCCAGGGACCACACACACCTGTGGTTGCACACATCCTTTTTTATTATGGCATTTCTTAGCTCTCTGTGGACCTCAGGGACCTTCAGATAAGAACTCTGTTCACTACTCTGTCTTACTGATGCATCCAGCTTTATGTATACGAGTAATCCCTTGATTTTTAAAAATTAATCTTTCACTTCACTGTGATTTTTATTTTTATTGTGAATTTCTGCCGGATCTATATAGTTGCTAGTGAAAAGTTCTTGCCAGGAGCTGGACTATCACACTCTGTGCTATAATTCTGATGTGGATATAAATTGTTTGTGCTTGTCTGCTTATAAGTACAAGTTCTCTTTGAAAGATTCACTATAAAGAAAATACAAAGATAAGCAGATTTTTAAAGAAAGGCCTGGAATTCTGTAGGAAAATATAAAATACAAAGGTTAGCATGCTTCTGGAAAATATTTAATAAATTTAGCACCAAAGGTAAAATGTTTTTGGCACTGCTAAACTCAACGTTTCCAGTATAGAATCAAACTGAAATTGAACTACCACACATAAGGAACAAATCAACATATCAGAAATCTTTTATTCTATGCTGCCATCTTGTGACTGTAAATGTGACCTGCTGGCATAGCTAGAAAACCAAGTCCATTAAGTACGACCTCCACAGCTCAGTGAGGACATTTTGTTGAAATACTCTTTGTGTTCTTACCTGGTCTGTACATACTGAACCAATAGCAGGGAAGGAGTAGAGAAAATACTTTGGCAATATTTCTGCTAATGCAGTCATCAGTGAGGAGTCTCAGGCTTGGCTGTAGTGGGTAGGATGGTTGCACTGTGAAATCATTGTTCATGAACATTTCTGAGAAGGAAACTTCTGTAAGCATCCATTAAATCTATTCCTGCCTATGGATAAACAGGTCCATCAGGCCCTTCTTCAAAACTCCCTAAAGAAAATACCAAGTTAGCTTTTCTATCACTATGGGAGAACAACATGAACTATGTGCCAGCCTGTGAGTTCTCTCTCCAATCTGTAACATAAAGAAACAGGCATTTCAGCTTGGAATGAAACTCAAAGTTGAATAAGTAGATGTTGTAGAGCATTATATCCTGCTGTTCCCACAGCTTGGCTTTGAGGAGCCTATTGTGGATGAGTGAATGAGAGCCAGTAGAGAAGGTGGCTCTTACTGCTGAACATGCAGTAAGATAGGCAATAAATACCATGCACTGTCTCACTGACGTAAAGGAGACCTGGTCTGGAAAGCCTCAGATTTTGGTGATGCTACTCAGGATGAAGTTTTGCACATGAAGGGACACTAGCTTTACAGCAATAGGCATATGAAAGAGTAGATGTTACTGTTTGACACTTCCAGTACATCGTAGCGTAGAAACCAACTTTCAAAGCTGGAGGACATACTGAAGAACAATAATTCAAAAAAATCTGAGAGCGGAAGTACAAATTTGTTATGCAAACATCATCCAATAGATTACACAGCATAAATGGTCCAGGGATGAATTTAGCCTAGAATTTAGAGAAAAGTTTCTGACCACTCAATCAGTGAGATTCTGAAATGGCCATCTAGGAGGGCAAAGAAAACCTGGCTAGTAATAGGATGACTCTTGTTAAAGTTGTTGTAAATGTTTTAAAGACAACTTGTTGGCCAGAATTCAGGAGATTGCTTCCAGTCCAGTCCAGTGGCTGCTCCAGTTAATGAGATACCAACTTCTGAGAGCTCAGGTAAGAATTTTAGTTACATAAACATCTGAAAAGTGCTGCATCTTAACAAAATAATGTAATTTTAAAATCCACCAAAAACCCCCCAAAACTTGCAAGATTTAAATGTAGCCTGAATTGGAATAGGAGAGAGCTTGAAAGAGATAGGGTTGCATGCAGAGAGAAGGGAAACCTGTTCCTATTGGGAAAGGGAATGGAAGAGAGATGGAAGACCTGAATAGAAAACAGAGACCTTAGTTCTGCCCATAATGAGTTGAAACTGGCAGATTCAAAGGTTAGTTCAAGACCATTGGGCATAAGTGTGCCTAAATTTCTCTCTAACACTGATGAAGCCTGGCAGATTCTTTCCCAGGGAAAGTGCATCTGTAGTGGGAAGGAGAAACTGATGGTCATAAGAATTTGCAGTGTGCAGCTCCAGTTTGGAAGTTTGCATAGGGAAGAGGGAGAAGTCCAGCTGATACTCCTCCATGTTATTGAAATGCTTTAAGTGTTTTCCATTTTAATTTTTTGTTCACCCTCAGTTTTGTTCAAAGAGCACTTAATCACTGAGTTAAGAAACATTATTTAGAAACTAGGTGGAGCTGTTTCTTTAGCACATGCAGCAGGTTTGATACGTTGTACTCTGGTGCAGAAAAAACTGCATGGTTTATGTACACAGATGGTGCATGTATCACCCCTATTTCTGATGCATACATTTGATAAAATTCAATGGATGAAATGATATGTTTCACAATGGATCTGAGAGCTGGTGTACTGCGCACATAGTGTACATTTACGATTTCTTTTTCAGACAGATTGAAGAAGACAGTGGCAGCTAGTTAAGTGAGTGGCAGGGATGGAGACTGCATTGGAAACTGGCTGATGAGGAAAGTCTTAAAGGAGCCAGATGTTGCAATAACAGGTATTTTGAAATTATTGAGTTGTAGCACAGGAATACATAAGATTAATGTAGGATAGATGTGGCATTTAGCAGATCCTTTGAATATTCCACTGAATGTAGCAAAGTAAGAATAAATGCACTGCCATTTACAGGTGCTCAGAAAGAAAACAGCAGGGTGGAGATTGAATAGGGGTGTCAAAGATGGGAAATTAATCTCTTGAACCTGTGTGTGCCATGAAGTGCTTGCTTTCTCAAGGTTTGTTTTGACAAATGCTGCCAGCATAACCTGCTTTTTCTGAACAGTGGGGAGCTAGTGGTAAAATACACGGCCTGTATACCATCTACATCTACATCCTTTTCTAAACCTACTCTATGGTGAGAAGGCAAAAAACCATATGGTAAGAGAACTGGGTTGGCTGCCATTTAATAAGGCTCATGGCCCTAAAACTTTTCCTTCACCCTGTACCATTCCCCAGGGAGGTCTACATGCCTCCTTCATTCTGTACCTTATAGACACCTCAAGAGTCCAGTCACACTGGAAGGTGACATGCAAGTCACAGCCATCTCCAGAATCCCAACTTCTCTGCATCTGCCCCTGGAGTTTCCTGTATCTTTGGCAAAATAAGGTTGCGCTGTTGCTGGATATGCTACACCTTGGAAGAACTTTGAAGCTTCTACCTCTGCTACTTCCATAACAGCTTGAACTTGCAGCAGAAAAGCTGGCTTGTGTTTGACTTACTCAGTGCAACTGCTGGCTTTAGAAAAATAAATAAAATAATGTAGGGCTTATTTTTTGCTCTGGGACTTTGTGACTAATTCAGTCACCAAAACAGGGCAGCCTTTGCAAAGGAATATACTTTTTATCAGCCATGAGATTACAAATAAATTGAGGCGTTTCTATTGCAATCTGTCCTTAGAGTGGAATGGTTAAACTTATTCCAGTTCTTAAAGACCACAGACATTGATGATATTGCTTAACAGCTGGTTAAATACTAATAGTTAAGGCTGACAACGTTCTGATAAAAGACCTGAGAATTCAATTAGAATTATGTGATTGGATCATACAGTCTTTTCTGTCTCACTGTTTCCATTCTCTTGACTTCACAAAATGAGTATGATTAGTTAAAATTATCTTTTCTCTCAAGTTTTCTGAAAGCATACAATGCTTGCAATACTGATCAGAGGCACATTTAAAAGAGGAATCTGCTTTGCTCTTTGTACCTCTCTGAAGTAAAAAACTTGGTAAGAGTTTCCATTTCTGCTTCTATTTGCCTTTTCATAAAGCTTACTTCCATAACTTGAAGTTTGCCTGAAGTCTTCTATTACTTCTTACTCCAACTCCATCCTCCATAGCTCAGAGCTTTCATCCCCTTTTATAAGTATAGCCAGTCTATATATTTTTTCTCCTTTTTAAAGTAATCTTTTAAAGTCATTTATCACTTTATTTTCTCCTTTGCTGCCTTAATGCTTCTTCATTTATGTTTGCTTTTTCATATCAGTTTGCAAGAGGCAAATAGCATTATTTTTTTACTCCATACAATCCATCACACGCTATCTCCTCTGCCCAGATTCAGAGAGGTCAGCAAATAAATACTTTTTGTGAGATTTCCATCTTCTGCTCAACTTTCATTAAAACTAAAGAGGAAATTCCCTCAACATTAGGGTTAAGAAGAAGAGTATGTGAATATGAATGAAGTCCAAGGACTTTTCTCTGATGAGAAAATGTTCAACTGAGTGTGCTCATATAGTAAGCATGTTGATACAGTAATACTTCATGAATGTGTTTTCATCCATCCAGAATTAGTGTTCCTCCCCAGTTTAGATTATGTTGCCTACAACATAGGCAGATCAGACATAATTCAGCAATGTTTCTGTAGATAATGTGCAAGAGGTGCTAGGTGTCCTGTAATGTGTGTAAGAAAACAGACAAACATGCTACAAAGTTTTGCTCACCCACTGTAAGGGATCTTTCCTTGGGACCGCTAGTGAGAGAGGCTTTTTCTTTTACCGGTGGGAATTGTTTGACGAAACCAGAGCAGACAAGGTCAACTTTTGGATTCAATCCACAATACCTAGGAGGAGAGCAACTTTCCAGCATCCTGGGCTGCATCACAAGAAGTGTGGCCAGCAGATCGAGGGAGGGGATTCTGCCCCTCTACTCTGCTCTGGTGAGATCTCACCTGGAGTACTGTGTCGAGCTTTGGAGTCCCCAACACAAAAAGGACATTGAAGTGCTGGAGCAGGTCCAAAGGAGGGCCACAAAGATGATCAAAGGGCTGGAGCACCTCTCCTATGAAGACAGGCTGAGAGAGTTGAGGTTGTTCAGCCTGGAGAAGAGAAGGCTCCAGGAGGACCTTATAGCGACCTTCCAATACCTGAAAGGTGCCTATAAGAAATCTGGGGAAGAGCTGTTCACTTGGGCATGTAGTGATAGGAGGAGAGGTAATGGTTTTAAACTAGAAAAGGGTAGATTTAGGTCAGATATTAGGAAAAAGTTTTTCAGTGTGAGGGTAGTAGATCACTGGAACAGGTTG
>NW_010202040.1:0-4090 GCF_000695765.1 Mesitornis unicolor
GGATTAAAGCAGCTTAGGGAGCAGGGCTTTTCCAAGCGGCAGATGGTGCTGGATGGATCCCAGGGCGAGGTTAGCGGGGTGGGAAGCAGGTCCCCGACCAGCCCTGGGCAGGGCCGGGGAAAATCAAGCAGAAGGGAGGAGGAGAAGGATTTTCGCCCAGCCCGTTTCCGGACAGGAGCACAAGGGAGGGCTGGAGCCCAGATCCTTCCCCCGTCTCCAAAAAAATGCTGGGTGCCAGCGAGGACGCCCCACGCTGACGCCCAGAGCCGGTCACAGCCACGGCAGCTCCTGCATCCCATGTCCCTGGGGAAGCACCCCCTGTGCCCCAGCCGGGCTGCGGAGCTCAAGGTCCCGGGGACGTGGCTCTGTCACCCATTTGGTCCTTTGGCTGCACGTGTCCCCTGTCCCCCTGAGTGCATGTGTCCTCACCAGCATGCACGTCACCCTGGGAGCACATGGGAGGCCCTGGGACCTGAGGTTTTCCCCCACGTCCCCCTGCATCCCTCTGGGAGGGTCTCGGCCACGGGGATGGGGCTGGAGTGGGGCAATCCCTGCCCCATGGGGTGATCCCTCCCTGCCTCACGGCGCTGGCTGTGACGAAGCAGACGAGTGACTTCACCCCAAATGCTGCTGGGGGAATTCCTGGTGACGAGGGTGGAAATGAGCTGGTTCAAGAGGTGATGAAGTGGGGACCAGGGAGAAACCCCATGGCCAGGGAGGCAGTGCTGGCAGCTGGCAGGAGTTGCTTGAGGCTAAGAGCAGCCAGACGAGCTGGGATAACGAAGCAGAAATTAATGGACTCATTTCCAGGCTGAGGGGTGCAATGAGGGGCTTCAAAATTGGCCTCAAAGGAAGGAGGAGGAGGCTGGTTGGCCACAAAAAGGGGTCTGACCTGCCCAGGCCACGATCGGTCCAATGGCTCCTGAGGGTGTTTGGGGGGAAGCAGGGGAGGTCTGGCTGCAGGCGGGGGAGCTCAGACGCTGGCTGGGAACTCCCTGGCACAAGAGCAGGACCTGGGTGGGAAGCCCTTGGGCAGCTGTGGGTGCATGGGACTTTCTGCTCGGGGCAGGGAGGTGGGCGCGGGGACCCCCAGGGGATGCCTGGGCTGCTCAGTGTGACGAAGCCATGCCATCCATGTGTCCCCAAGCCGTCCACAACAGTGGGGAGGTGGCAATGGGGGGGTATTGGGTTGGTCCAGGCAAGGAGCGGGGCATCCCACAGAGGATGCTCTGGATCACGGGCCCTGTGCCTGATGTCTGTCCTCCATCCCCAGCAGCTGCGCCCACATCCCCTCGGTTCAGCCCTGCTCGAGAGTCCCCGTCCCTTTCCCAGTAGCGGTGGTGGCTCGGAAAGAGGAAGCGTGGCCCCCAGCGTCCCCCCACCATGGCCCGGGGGCTATTTTGGGTTTGGAGAAAAGCGGAAGGCAGCACCGGGCGTGCGGCTGCTGTGGTGGCAGAGCGATGCCCCACAGCATGCAGGGGATGGGGAAAGAGGAAGGCAAACACCGCCCCACGTCCCCTGCTCCCACCCGGGGAATGAGGAAAGAGGATCTGTCCCACCTGAAGCATAAAAGGGGATTTTGGGGTGCACAAGGGCAGATTGGGCTCCTCCAGGGAGCAACGCTTGTAGGGAACCCTTGGTGCTCCCTGCTCCCAACCTCTACCTGTGTGTTTGCCAGCGCCCCAAAGCTGCAGGAGCAAAAGGTGCAGCTTTTTGCTCTTCAAAGTGTGTTTTGCCACCAGTGCCCAGGTAAAGGCCATCCCAGAGTGGGTGGCAGGGAGTGGGTGACAGCCCTCCACGGAAGGGTTGGGTCTGACCATGAGTGGGGTCTGACTGCTGGGTGGGTGAGTGGATGGATGGATGGATGGGCAGATGGACACAGGGATGAATGGATGGACAGATGGATGGACAGATGGACAGAAGAATGAATGGAGGGATGGATGGATGGATGGAGGGATGGAGGGATGGATGGACAAATGGATGGGCAGATGGATATAAGGATGGATGGATGGACAGACAAATGGATGGATGGACAAATGGACAGACAAAATGATGGATGGACATACAGCATGGTCACCCTGCACCCACACTCCGCAGAAGGTCACCCGGCTGTGCCTCCTCCCTGTTGCTCTCCTGGATGATGCTGTGTCCCCCATGTCAGCCCAGGCACCGGTGCCCTGCAGGGGCTGAGGGCTGGGACATCCCGGGGGGCTCAGAGGGGATGGGGAGCACGGCCGTGAGGGGAGCAGGCAGGAGCTGGGGCTGGCCGGAGGCCATCACCGCTGCATCTGGACACAGAGGTAGCCCCACCAGCCACCCCTCCTGCACAGGGGATGCTTCGGAAGCGCCTCATGCCTGGGAATCGTGCTTGGCTGGGCAAAACGTGATTGAGCTCTATCAGTCAGCGCAGGCTTGCTCCCGACAGGGCTAATAGCCACTGGTGTAACAAGCAAGAGCCAGGGCCGCTCCGCCCGGCCCTTTCCAGCTGCGGGGAGGAGCGATGGGGAGAGCAGAGCCCAGCGGCTTCGCAGCGGGCAGGGAAATCTAGGTCAGGGCTTGCTTTAAAAGGGGGCACGGAGCCCAGATTGCGGCGGCTTCCAAGCGAAGCCACGGAGCTGCAGTGCCTGCCTGAGCCCAGCGTGGATGTGGGGAGCAGGCGGCTGGGAAATGTCTGTGCTCACCCAGAGCATCCCTGTCCTGGGATGTCCTGGCCAAGGACACCCACGGGTGCTGCTTTCCATCACATAATTCCTTACTTTGCTTGGAAATAGGCGTGATTTGTAACTCTGGCTCTGCCAGGGCTGGAAAACAACGTGCTGCCTGGGAAAATGCACTTTCCAGAGGCACGGAGCAATGACCAGGCATGGGGAGATGCTGCTCACCTCCCAAAAGAGAAGTCCCCTCACCCGTCAAAGCTGATCCTTCCCTCCTGTCCGCCTCCGCACGGCTGGAAGGGGATCAGCGAGGGGAACCAGCCCCAGGCCTGACATTTCAGCGTTCGCCAGCAAATGGTGAAAAAAGAAAAACCCCAACCAAGCGAAAAACCCGGCAGCAGCAAAATGGGAACTCGGGGGCAGCACAGAGGGGTGAAGCTGCGGCTGCTGGGTCAAGCAAACAGATGATGAAGGTATTTTGCCCCCAAATTACTGCCCAGCCCTGGCAAAGCCACACTGATTTCAAACAAAAGCAATGATCAGAGCACAAAGGGGATTTTTTGTTGCTTTTCTTCCCCAAATGCAGGATTGCTCTCAACTTCCCAGCTTCCCTTCAAGGGCTCGGGATGGGGAGTAATTAAGTTGGCAGCGTGATGCATTGAATTAAAAGCCAGTGCTTCGAGGTGGAGCGAAATCAGCCGCTGGAGCGGTGGCTTTTTGAGGGCGATCCTCTGCGTCCCCATGAGGCACAGCCTGAGCCCTGGCCGCTCGGCAAGGCTGGGCTTGGCAGCGGGGTTTCACGCCTGGCAGAGCTGGCAGAGCGCCCGCGCCCCCCCGCCCCCCCCTGCCGCAGCCACCTCTCGGGGCCAGATTTTCAGGAATCCAGGCTTTGGTGAGCCTGGAAAAAAATCCCAATTTTTACGTGGGCTCAGCACTCAGCCTCTCCGAGCCCAGCTTCAAAATGAGACCTGCGCTGAGGCTCCACACTTCAAAATATCCCCCCTCTGAAAACCCCAACATAAAAAGCTGAGCTGTTAAAATGCCCCCGTCTTTTCCAGGGCAAGCAGACACGCAGGGCGGATGGCGGTGATGGGCTGTGCCCCAGAAAGGGCCTTTCCAGGAGCGCTGGCGTGCGTTAACTCCAACCCCTGTGCTCCGGCAGCCGAGGCACGCAGTTGGGAAGGGCTCTGAAAAATTCATGCCCGTTTCCCCATTTATATTCGCTTCCCTTTTCACGTTTATCGCGGGCAACGCAAAGAAACCCGAGCAGGCTCTGAAAATGAAAGCAGCTGGAAATTACGACTCGGACCCAGCGGGGTTTTCAGTGAGATGTGTTGCAAAACTGACGGGAGCGGAGCAGCCCAGGGCTTCCCCGAGCCCTGACGCACTTCTCAAAGCCACGGCAGAGATGGACACTGCGCTGCCGGGGAGTTTTC
>NW_010202041.1:0-6239 GCF_000695765.1 Mesitornis unicolor
AATCGCTGACGTTCTGTGATTCTGTGATTCTCTGTGAAAAGGAGAAACAGAAAATAGGAAACGCACCCAGGATACCTTGTCTATGTTTCAGAACTAATGCTCATGAATGTATTCACCTGTCTAGAGTTATTGCTTATCTAACAGTGTATCTATGTGCAGGAATAATGGACACATAACGAAATAGATGTACTTTTTCTGTGTGCCAAAACAGTCAAAAAACATCAACAAACACATCTAAAATTTCACCTTCTAAAATGCATTCAGTTGGTCAAATTCACTTACAAATTCCAATGCTTAGTATTGGGTTTAGAGTAAGGATGCTTTTGTATCTTATTGTAAATAATGAAAGTTCATAAATAGTTTGTTTTGTAATTCTGTGTCTTCCAGTGAGGTTCCAAGGATAAGTTAAATTACAAAAGTAACTGCAGATTGTAAGAAAGGAAATAATTAGTTCTGTAATAGAAAACATTTCTGTAGCTTGTGTAGGTTGCTAGAGGCAATTTTAACTTCATTAATCGAAGCAGTTATTCAGCATACATTCATTCAGTACCCAGAATTTAGAAGTGGCAACTAATCAATAAAAATAAATGAATATTGATATTGCAGGGCTTTTGCAATATTGTATTTATAGTGCCCCTGAAGCAAGTTAGATCTTACATTAAAAGATCAATAAACTAATGCAAAGGCTAACGCCTTGCATTCAAAAGTCTTGGTGTCAGGGGAGAAGGGGAAGGAAGCTAAATATTTATTCCTCTGTTTCTGATGAGATTGCAGAACTTTTGTAAGATTGAACCTGGGACATTGATTACCTTTCTGGTGAAGTCCAATGCTATTTTAAAATGTTCAGTTGACAACCATATATTAGAAAAGGGCTTCCTCTTCTCTAATGTTTCAGTACTCCAGTATGTTGTTCACTGAAAGAGAAAGATAAAACATTCCCTTTTTAATCACCAAGAACGTAGCTCTTTAAACTTTATATGCTGTTGAACTCACTACTCTGCTTTCAAAATTAAAGGAGAACTATAGTAAAATCAGACTGTTTTCACTAAAGTAGAATAAATGTATGGATGCAAATACCAGGCTAAATAACTTAATATACAAACTTCAGTAACAGCTGTCCAAAATCTTATGGTCAGAACCTTGTTCAAATGCTAGATTTTGTCTAATAAATATAATATTACATAATGTCTGGATACACACACATATAAATACCTGTATTAATGCAAATCCATATTTAACTCTCAAGTACACAGAATTTAAGAGTACGAATGTTTATATGAAGATATTTGGACTGAGTTTTACATAAGAACATATGAAAAATAATTGAGTTTTTGCCATTAAAACATATTATCCAATAATGCAGTCTCAAAATAGGAATGATTTTATGAAAACCACTTAATTTTAAAATACTTCTTCACTTTCAAATGACTGTTTTCACATTTTTTGTTAGCTTAAATTTGGCCAGAAAACTGCTAGATCTGATTTTTTACTACTGGAAAATATGTTTTTTTTAGTGTTCTATGCAAAGTAAAAGGTAAAGGATATAGAAAAAAGTTAACTATTTTTACTAAGTTTAATTCTCAAGTTTTTAAAATAAAACATTCAAGTTGCTTTTCAAAATTAACATTTCAATAATTTCACCCTCAACAAAACATTCTCCCCAGAGTTTAAACCAGAATATTTAAATAAAAGTATTTTCAAACTTTTCTATAAAAAATATTTCAGCCTTGTACACCCAACAGATAATTTTTCTTCACCTGAATTTTTATGTTCTATTTCACTGAAACCTCGAATCCAAGACTGATTTGTTCAACAGTAAGGATTACTTATTAAGATAACAGGTCTTTAACATCGTGTGCTGTCTTCCAGTCCACACTATGAAGCTGGGTGAGAGATATTTAAACTATCTCACTCTCATTAAAGGAAAAAAAAGTGAGTTGCAGAGCTGAAGCACAGCAGAACAACTACTGTAAAAACCCTTTCCAATGGAAAAAAAAGTCTCACTCATGTTCTCGATTTTCAGGTTGATTTTTGTATAGTGTAGTCTCAAGTGTCAAGATATGCAGAAGGGAAAGGAGATGTTCCCTTGACCCTGAAGCATTCAATCTGTAAACGCTTAAGGAATATAAAGATTTTGGCAGAAGACTTCTACTTAAAATTTCAATGTATTGGATTTGAGCACATTTTAAAAAACAGAATAGCTGTCAAGCCCCCAAAAATATAATCCTTCAGCAAAAGAGTACTGCTGATTTAAAGTGACACACAAAGACAGAAAATAGACCTTTTGATTAAAGTTAATTCCTAAAGAGTCTTGTATTTCTCAGTTCTAAGAAAGAACTGCCTAAACACAGTAATTTGTCCTTGATCAAAATGCCTGACCTAATACAAAAGCATTACTACTAGGTAAAGCAAACAGAAATAGGCAAATTGAAGTTTTCCTGGCTCTTGAAAGTATTCTTCCTTAATGCTGTATAACTTCTAGGATGTTGGTGTTAAAATTAGCTTTTCTATCAGATTGTGATTTTTTTGCACTTTCAAAGCAATTGACCTGCCTGAAGATTTCACTGCATACTTCAGTAAGCATGCACACACTCAACAGCTTTGATTTTTTGCACCATGCTTGACCTGTAATTTATTTATTCTTACTCAATGTGTGTAATTATTTGCAAAAATTTTTCTTCTATTTTTTCCTGTATATTGTCTGAACATCAATCCAAGGCAGAAACAGACAAAACGCTTGTAAGAAAAGGATTGGTGCCAGCCAGTCAACATGAAAATTCTGCCTCTTTGGGAGAAGCACTTTAGGTAGCTGTACTTTACCTACAAGGAAGCATGGGAATACAGCTCTGCAATTCAACAGGAAAGATCCTTTGTCCAATCGCTAGTCTGCAAGGTTATGGCAGAAGTACAGAAATTCAACAGAAACTGGTTTTATGCTGCCATAGTGCTACAAAGCTGTTGACAGGGGAGTAAATCTGTGCCTGAAATTATATTATGGCATAGAAAGTAGTAAGCAAGCTATTACTATGTTACTAAATATAACAATAATAAAAATATGTATGTATATGCATACTCCTTGGCAGCTCGGTCAGCAAATCTTAAGTGTCACTAGTCGTGCATGGATTTGCCAGTGCTACAGAGCTTAATTCTTAGATTTTTTAAGGTAGCTATGATTACAGTTTTAGACCAGTTCTTACTGTTGGATTGCTGTTTACTTTTTTGTTGTTTTTTGGTTTTGTTGTCAAGAATCAGGATTGACACCATGGAACTCAGCCTCCTAATTCTGATGAACATTGTAATCTGTGTTTAAAAAAGCCATTTATGCTTAAATAAAAACTTAGAATTCCTGTCTGGAAATAATGTAATCAAAGTAACAAGAATAAAGTTTTTGCTCAAACTTCCTATATTTTGACAAGATATAAGAGCTGGTTCTTCTTCTAAAAGGTGGTACTGAAATTAAGATTGATGAGTAAGTACTGGAAGAAAATAACTTTGAGTTACATGCAATAGCTTTTAATTGCATAATTTGAATTCTTAAGTGTTTCACTTTTATATTCATTCAGGGTTTTGCATAATTAATTTGCAGATTTCCAGAAAGCATTAGCATGAAACTTTTAAATAGATGGATGGTTATTAATGGATGATTTAAATATATTATTCATTATTTTTGGTTGTCATTGTAAATTGCACCTAGTACTTCTGAATGAATATTAAATTCAACATCATCCCTTGATTTCAAAAGCAAAATGCATTCCCAGTAACAATTTTTTGAAATATAGAATACTTCAGCTGTCATTTTGTAATAAGTACTCTGTAACAGAATGTTAAAATTTGTTACCCAGGCAAAACTGAATTTTAAGTAGTCAACTTTTTCAAAGAAGTCAATGCCAAGCTGACCTAGTCTAGTTCAGCAATAAAAAAGAAATTCTTAAAGTTATGATTAACTAAGAAATACCTAATATTTGTAGGCCAATTGGTAGGGAGTAATTGCATTTATACTAAAAAGTACCAGAGAACATGTATGAAAAAATAGCCACAGAGAAAGTCTATTAACTAAGGAAGAAAAGTAAAAAAAGTAGTCTGACCTAAAGGCCAGAAGAGCTATTTCAAAAACTATTTACAGCCGCTGACACAGATATTCATAAACAATTCTCATTGTTTAGAACTCAAACACTCTGCAAATGTATCTCTTTTTAACCCTTCAATTCTAAGCCTGTTTTAATCATTACTACTTTGCACAAAATAAGTGAAGAAATATCTTGAACAGCAGAGTGGAACAATTGCAAATCCAATTAAAATATAAGCTCTCTTTAAATGTGAGAAGAACTGGAAAGTGTTTAAAATAATCTTATTGATGGTATTTAGCGATGAAGTGATGAGCACCAGCAACCAGCAAGACACTCAGTAAGCAAACTTGTATCTATGGAATACTTCCAAAAGGGTTGATGAGACCATCTGCAAGGAAGAACTATAGGTACACAAAGCTAGGAAAACATTGCCAAAATAGCATAGAAAAATCTCAGAGACTGCTTGAATGACGTTTTTCAATTTAGTTCATTGTTCATAACTATTTGTACTGGGTCTGGCTGGGATGAAGTTAATTTTCTTCACAGCAGCCTGTGTGGTGCTGTGTTTTGGATTTGTGACTAAAACAGTGTTGATAACACATCAGTGTTTCGGCTGTTGCTGAACAGTGCTTACACAGCACCAAAATTTCCTCTCTCTCTCACTCTGCCCCCGGCAGTGAGTAGTCTGGGACTGCACATGAAGCTGGGAGGGGACACAGTGAGTGCAGCTCACCTGAACTGACCTAAGATACACTCCCTACCATATGACATTGTGCTCAAAAGGTAGAGCTCAGGGAAAGGAGGAGGAAGTGGAGATGTTCATGATTATGATGTTTTATCTTTCCAAGTAACTGTTATGTGCGCTGAGACACTGCTTTCCAGATAGTGGCTAAGCATCTGCCTGCTCATGGGAAGTATCCAATAAATTCCTTATTTCGCTCTGATAGGCAATACAGTTTTGCTTCACTTATTAAATTGTCTCTATCTCGACCCACAAATTTTCTCACTTTTTCTCATCCAGTTCTCTCCCTGTCCTGCTGAGGCTCAGATAAAAGTGACTGGGTGGGTGCTTAGTTGCTCACCGCTGTCAACCCACTACGCTATTTCAATCGGAGATTTTAAAAACTCTTTAATATAAGGTATACCTAGGAAAGGAAGATGGATCTTTACAGCTTTCGGCATGAACAAAATAGAACTGGTTGTTATGCTGTCCCAATGATCACGCTGCATAATGACAACTTTCTTTGCTATCTGAATCAAGCAGATCTCTGTCAGGCATCCTGACCCTGAAAGACCACGGAACACACACTTCTGTTATTGGTACCACTCCCTTCTTCTTTAATCCTAAACTGAGGATTCTTGAAAAGCCATGATACATGTATGTAATGAAAAAACATATCTTTTGAAACTGATGCATTGAAATGGATGCACTAAATAGACTCAGAGAATATGTCATCAAGAGCTGGGGAATTAGTCTTCTTAGAAACAGGAGAGTTCTCTAGTTGCCATTGCTCTGATGGCTGAGGTTGTGTGGACCATACTATTATCTGAAAGATCATCCCCAATGTCATGCATTTACATTTAGATTTTCACATTCAGCTGAGCAGATTGGATTTGGAACAGATGAAGCTATGATAAAAGTCAGGGGAAGGGAAGGAACAGAACAGTGACAACTCCATAATGTTTAACAGAGATCAAGAACCCTTCAAAACTCCCTCCTATTTTTTTCCCTTTTTCTCTTTTCCTTTTCCTTCTCCTTTTCCAGATTTTATTTTCACCTAAATAATCTGATATACCAACATGAATTTATTTCATTTAGTTCTGATGGAATAAAACATTGTAATAATGCCACTCAGTAACCTGAAGATCCAAGCCTTGAAGTCACTTAATATTTCTAGGTTTGTTATGATACATTGAATAACTGAGGTTTGAAGGCAGATACACAGCAAGTGGAGAAAATAAACGATATTTTAAAAATATATGCCTTGAACTGATGTTTTCAGGCTTCCAATTAAATGACAGGAGGACAGTCATCCATGTGGAAATTATCCCTTCCAGTAGAGAAATGAAGGAAGATGAGCACAGAAACAGGATGGCAGTATAAGAAATATATTGGCATGACTTACTTTAGAATAGTGCTAATGAGAAAGTAAGAGGCTGATGCTGAACCCA
>NW_010202041.1:6270-17998 GCF_000695765.1 Mesitornis unicolor
CAATCAGAAGTAAATTTTAATCCTTTTACATTATACAGTGTTTAATGAATGGAGAATTATCTTTGTACTGCTAGTTTTATGCCCTCCTTTTTCTCTTCTACGTGATGGCCAAATATTTCCATGAGTTGTCACTTTCGAGTTGGTTAATCAATCAAGCAGTTTTCCATATACATAATCAAACTAAGTAGTTCTTAAACTTAAATTTTCCGAGTGAATAATGGCCTTGGTACTCTGGCTGTAGTGAAAGCTTTTTGCTCATGAGTGGCTTGCATAGCTTAAGCAGCCCCTCATAGACTTCCACAACTAAAACAAACATAGTATTTATTACATTTCTAGTTTCACTTCTTTTCCTCCTTTTGACACCATCTCTTACACCTTCTGCCTCTACACTCCAGTCTTTTAATTATATTTATGAGGAGAAGTGAAGACACAATGGAGTTCTCAGTCCTTGAAATTTCTTTCCTATAGGATTAATCAGAAAAACCACTTGGTCAGTAAAGAAAGCCAGGAATAGAACTGAAATGTCCTGAGTCCTATTCTAGTTCCTGTTAGGTTGTGTAGACTGAACATATGATAAAGCACAGTGGTTTTTATTGAAGAAACAAATGCAAATATATTCAGTGAAAAATCATGTTATATAATTGACTGTTGTGAAAATCCCGAAGAGAATGAGGTGATTCCTTGTGGGATTTTTTCTTTTAGCCTTTACAACTGTGAATCCATCATCCTGACCAGGTTGACATAAATTTCCTTTTTCTTTCACTTTTAGGAGGTGCTTTTTGAATGCCAATATAAAATATAAACATCAGTTTTCTTGTACTTTCAGGCTTTGTTTATGAGCTATGTACTGGCCTCACAATGCCAAACTCATTCTCAAAGCACTTGCTGCTGGCTTCCAGCATCTTGGCTAGTCATGCAGTGACAATTTCTAATTCCAGCTCCTGCTCATTGATTACACTGCATTGATACAAAGCCAGAACACCCTGAATCCTATCCTATCTTGTCCAAACCTGATTTTCTGATCCATGTACACAATTTACAACAAGGTACATAATGATTTGCCAAGCACAGAAGTCTGGCCTGCATGACTAAGGAGGAGGAGGTCCTCCTGATCATCTCTCTCCTAGGGTTTGGTCCCTGGTGGGATGAAAACTACCTATGTCACATCAATGAACCAAATTAATCAGAGAGATAAAATAATAAATTGAAATTGATGTTTCAAGCTCAAGTCAGTGAATAACAAATAACTCAATACTATTAAATTTTACACACCACACATTCTTTAGCTATCTAAAAGTTGCCTCCTCTTGGTCTCAGTCTGGGATAACATCTGATTGAAAAATAACTTTCTTACAGGTGGATTGGCACTTAATTTTCACGACAGAATGTGGTACTGCTGCTCTTGTAAATGTGCAGTCCATTACAGCAGGTAATGAAAAAACCATCTGTCTGTGGCACTAATCTCCAGTGAAAGCAATCTCACATAAAAGTACATACTCTCACATTGGATGCTTTAATGAAAAAATAAAGCAGTAGGAACATAATCCCATAATATTTCTTGATGCTCCAAAATAAAATCAGAGAGGCCAAATGCATTCTAGAGAGGCAGATCACTCATTTAAATGAGGTATTCTGCCAAAAGACAATTGTTCACTATTCAGAAGAGTTGGCAGAGGTTTAACTGTAAAGCCCAGTCTAATGTTTATGAACAACCAGTCAGCAGCTGCCTCTTAAAAATCTATTGTTAAGTGTGTAGCTGTTGGGACCAAGACAGCTGCTGACAAGGAAGTAATTTAAAGAAGTCAGCTTTACTCATATAGAAAAAAATCTTTATTTAAAAAGTACGTAGAAATAAAAAGTAAGTTGTATTTTTATGGGGACAAAAGAAAACATCATTCTTAGGCTTTTTTTGGTACAAAAATTAATTTTTTTATAGTGGATACAAAACAACGTGTTCAGTGTTGCCAGGGAAGTGATGAGACTGCTAATATCCACAAGCCATGAAACCTCTACCATGGTTTAACCCCAGCCAGAAACTAAGCACCATACAGCCACTTGCTCACTCCCCGACAATGGGTTAGGGGAGAGAATTGGAAGGGTACAACTGAGAAAACTTGTGGGTTGAGAAAAAGACAGTTTAATAGGTAAAGCAAAAGCTGTGCACCCAAGTAAAGCAAAACAAGGAATCCATTCCCTACTTCCCATCGGCTGGCAGGGGTTCCGCAAGTTCACTGCTTCCCATCAGGCAGATGTTCAGCTCCTGCCAGGAAAGCAGGACTCCATCACGTGTAATGGTTACTTGGGAAGACAAACACCATCACTCTGAACGTACCCACCTTCCTTCTTCTGGTGGGAGGGTGTGAGAAACAGAAAAGGCCTTGACTCTGTGTAAGCGCTGCTCGGCAATAATGAAAACATCTCTGTATTATCAACACTGTTTCCAGCACAAATCCAAAACATAGCCTTATACTTGCTAATATGAAGAAAATTAACTCTATCCTAGCCAAAACCAGCACAACCTCTCAAGTACAGTGACAGTGATTGGCTCATGGAGCCCTCTTAAAAGCCATAGACCCTGGAAGAATAAAAAGTCACAATATATTAATAAGGTACTATAAGAAACATAGCGACTTAAGACATTCCTTATCTCACTAAAAAAAAAAATCAAAACAAACAACAAAAAACCCAAAATATTTACCAAGTTTATCGTTTCCAGTGTACTCAATTCTATATTTTCACTTAAAATCGGAATTAGGTTATGCCCATTGGATTTTGTCCTGAACAGTTTTAAGCTAAGAATGAAAGCTGAATGATACAGCTTTCATGGTGATCTTGTTGCCCCTATTTTTTTAATGTTTTCCCTCTTCTTCATTTCTCCTTCCTTCCCTTTTCAAGTACAATTGCATCCATCATCCCCACCTGATCTTCTATGAACCTTTCAAGTATGGAACTGGAGCCAAAGAGCTGCTAAATCTGTGTTTAGAGCTGAAGCCAATCTAGCTGCAGTGAGGAGACAACTGTCTGGCTGCAGATGGACACAACTGGCTGTGTTCCACCATTAACACCTCCATGCACAGCAAGCTGAAGGGTGAATTGAGAGCTGATTTTAACTATGATACTTCTCTGAGAAATAAAGCAGGACTGAAAATTTGATACTGAGAAGGGCTCTTCTACTGTCTTTGCATATAAAAGGGACAGTCTACTGGTTTTCTCTTTGCAAACACAAAGATTCCTGACACTCAGATTTGTATGGGCCATGATGAGAATCATTTAAATCAGGTTTTGAAAATGCTGATAGCACTTCCTTACATCTGAAAGTCACTGAGAGGAGTTACAGCAAAAAGGAGATACCAGATATGCCAAAAATTAAGGAAGTTCCATGTCTGCAGTGCCAAATGTCTTATGCATTTCTAGAGATCAAAGAATTCTGTAGTGCCATTTCTGCAGAGTGAATTTCTATGCTCTTGGTTCAGTTGCAAAGCGATGACAGAAGAACAGTTTGGTCCAGGAACTGCAATGTACAGATAAAACCTGAGTGAATGCAGAAAAAGTAAACTCTAAATAGTGCTGTAATTTACATCTTGCTGCAATTTAATGTGTTTTAACTGATATATATAAAAGCAAAACATGCACTGCAACTTTAAAAAAAACAACAACTAAAACCAGTACTGAGCAGACAAGGGGATAGTCAGTGGGTCACTACCACTAAGAAACGTGAGAAAAAAGGCAAAGAAATCCTATATTGAAGATAAATTATCAGTTGGAAATCTGAATTGAGACTTAAATTTTTTTGTGTCTAGCAAATGTATTCAGCAGACTTTAGCTGCAGTACTACTGCTAATCTGCATGGGTAGTAATTTATTTTCTGGAAACTGTTCAAATCTAGTGAAAATCTTTGAAAATATACTGAAATTACATAGAATATCAGGTTAGCAACATGCAAGCAAGAAAAAAATACGCCTCATTTTCTTCCCACACATTGACCACAGTAAACTTCTTTAAAGGTGAAGAATCACTGCAGATTTTTTTAAATAGGCTTACTGCTTTAAACTAGAAGCCTTACCATCTGTTCTGTACTAATTAAGAATGCAGAGTGAACACATTTCACAGTTACATCAGCACATAGTAAGATTAAACTGTTTAAATGACTAGGTAAAATCTTCTCGTGCTTGTACAATGATATTTCCAGCTGTGTTTCCCATGTTTGTGACATAAACAAGGAAAAATGATACTCTAGATACCATGAAAGTTTAACAATTACTAAATTCTTACTTGTATCTCCTATTAGATATTAGATCTGACAGCTTAGAACCGCAGTACACAGAGCAGGTATTTTAAAATCAAACCCAAATGTTAAATATGCCTTTAAAGTTATTCATTTGCTCAGACGCCAGCTTGTCTTTATGGATACATTCTTAGGCATTCTGATGTTAAGGAATACTGTAGTCGCAAAGGCAACGTTATCAAAGAAAAGACTGGGAATGTGCAATTGCTGTATCTAAACCATCTCTTAAAGTCGAATGACAACTTCCCGGCTGCCCCTGAAAGTTAATACTCAATTCTAAAGTATACTGATCGAAATCTAAACCTATTTACAAAGATTTCTAGTTATGTGTTCAGCATTGACTAGATGGAATAGTTTCCACCATTTTAAAATCCCCTAACTGAACTGTAGTTGTGTCAGTTTGTTCTCTGGACCAGGAACTCGCTGCAAAAATGAAGAGACGGTATAAAGAACAGCTTAAATCTATTAAGAGCAACTTCTCAGGGTGAAAGAATCTACTCAGTAGTCATATAGCTGCCTTACCTAACATTAAGACTCACTACTGGCAATGAATATGAATCATATTTACTGAGATACTACTTTTATTAATATCTGGGAAATGCAACAGATACTGAGGGATGCTTAGGTCAGAAAACGGCATCTGGCTAGTGATAATCATAAACAGAAGTATACTGTTAAAGTGTAAAATTGAATGTGTCTGAATCTGCAAAAAAAAAATGCAGAATACAATGGGTGAAACAGAGAGATTTAAGAAGTAATCAAATGTAAGAACAGGAAGATACACAAAAAGCAGCCAGATTGAAATAAAAAGGATGTGTTTGTCAAACTGTAAGAGAAAAACTGGAAAAGTGAAATAATTCCTTGTCTTCTATTAAAGATGAGATACCGTGATTCTGCAAAAAAACGTCACTGGGTCCCTTAGGTTTCCAGAGTCTCTTGCTGGTTCAGGTTGAAGATAGCAACAGATATGAATTAAGATAATTTGTAAGCCACGTGTAAGAAAGTTTATAGAATCATCCACACTTCTGACTATACACAGTGCAGGAGGTGGATAATGGACTGACATTTAAAAATTTATTATTTCACTTAGAAAACCAACCACTGCATAAGCTGTCATCCAGTGTTCAGAGATGCTATATCAGATTTGAAGTGAACTGTCAGTTTCTGATTTTCCCTATTTCTTCAGATTTTTAAATAAGACTTCTGATTTTATAAAGATAACTTGCCTTATAAAATAATCCTCAGAATAGTTACACGCATGATATTACTCAATCCTTTCTTTCTTAAATTGCATACCAATGCTGCTGTTATGTTTACTCATTCTGCTTCAACAATTACCTAGTATAAGAAGTCAAATGCACTCACAGCATTTCTCTGTTGGTACTGCCCCTCTGCATAACCTTTGTAGGTTTTCGTTTTCGGTTTCTGTATATTTCCACCAAACTTACTTGGACAGAGAATCTAGTCATGCACGATTAATAAATGGTCAACAACACTGAACCACTGCAATTACTCACTTGCTCTGTTAGTTTGCTGCAGTTATGATTTAGCTTAGACATCTTTAAGATTAAAGTACTTTATTTTACACGGATGCTGAACTAAAGTTATGCTGCTCAAAGTGCAGCTGAGCAAGCAAGGCCACTGCACAGCCAGGCTGACTGATGGTCCTATTCGGCCCTTGGACCTCAGCTGTTAGCCAGCAAAACTGCTCTTAAAGCCTTCTCCTGCTGACCCACCTGCTTCCAGCATTTGAGGAAAAGATTCTTCTGAAATTAGGTGTGAAAAGGTTTGAAAACGCTCCGTTAGCATTTGTATTGGATTGAACTTTCGGAGGCTGTTTTATTTACTTTGGTGTGGGGGAGGAGGCACCTCACCGAAAGGGCTGATACAATTTGGTGGCCCTGTCAGAGAGGTGGCCTGGGCCCCCTCGTAACTGCCTATGAGGCTCTGAAGGAGGCGTTTGGGTGCACTCCAGAGAAGGCTTTCAAACAAAGAAAAAACAACAAAAAAAAAGACGACGGCCACCAATAATTAACGTATCAAGCACAGCTAAGCAAGCAGTCAGGTACCTGAAGGCTCCAGGTACACTGTTCCCCGAGGCCTTGCTGGTAGCTCCTTACCTTTACGCCCAGTTGAAGAGGGGCTTAGCCACCCCCTCTCTTCCCTCTACCCTTTCTTGCCCTTCTGGAAGCCTCTTTGTGCCCTCAGGGGCGGTCGCTCCCCGTCGCACGCCACCTTTGGTCGTTCAGGGGGTGGTGAAGCTCGTACTGGGCGGGCAAGGTGGTGTTGAGGAGTTTGGTGCTGGCAGTTCTCTTGCCAGGTTAGTGGCTCTCTTGTTTTTGACGGCGCAGTGTAATCGGGAAGGATTCGCCATTCTTCTGCCTGAGGAAAGAAAAACGTTTGTTGTCAGGGCGGGTGGTGCCGCCCGACGAGCAGCGCTCACCTGGGCGCCCCTGGCAGCAGTGAGGGGGTTAACTCTGCTGCTCGTCGTGGTGTGTCGAGGATAATTGTTTTCCTTATCTGTTGGTAGAATTTTCCCCCTCTCCCCTTTAATAAACTAAACAGCAGGGTGCTAATAAAAGAAATTGCTATTACTGAGCATGTTTCTATTGTAGAAGAAAACAAATTCATGATTTTGTTTTTATCAGAGTCCAACGTCCCTTAAGGGAGTGGGATGGGTTTAAAGTAGCTATTAAAATTATTGCTGGGAAATCAAATCTGATTAAAAAACCAGCAGCCCCATTGCTTTATAAAAGCATTCAAGTAAAATAGTGCTGTTTCAGGCTGTTATTTGAGCTCCACGTGCTGCTTTATTGAAGATAGCTACTTAAAATATTACTGATATGAAATGCAAAACTGTTTGACCTTTTATTATTTGCTATTTGAACAACAACTATATGGGCCACTACAAGGTAAAAGACTTGCTTGCCCCATTAGTAAATGCTTATTATTTCTGTAGCACAAATGGGAATGACTCTCACACAGTAGTACTATGTTTTTTTTATAATTTTTATAACTTAAAAAAAAATCACACTGTGCAGTTTGGAAGCTTGAGAAAAAAACATCATTTTCTCACTGTTTGCAAGAGGCATCCAACAATCAAGTCCTTGGTGAGGCATGATGTTAGGTGTCATTAGGCACCAGCATGGAAAAATGTTGGTATCTCATGCCTGGTTTTAAGATTCACTTCTGCAGAAATATTTGAAGGAACAAAGCAAATATGAATAGTGAACATGGAAAGATTAAGAACTCCTGGGTGTAAATTGGCTTAATGCATTTTATTGTGTCTTCTACCATTGTAAACAGTTGGTTTGGGATGAAAATCTCTTAATTTAATTTGTCTTGAGTTACTGTCATTAATTTTCTTATTTTCTCTTCTTTTCTCCTGCATGTAAAGTCATACATACATCCTGAATTCCAAGTAGGCAATTGGTGTTGCAGGTTTTTCTCCCAGTTTTAGTCAAGCATGCAGAACTGTCCTGAAGTGCTGCAGAAGAAAGCTCTGTGAAATTTATTAAAAAATACACAATGGCATGGAATGGAAGCTTCTGTCATTTTCCTTCTGATGGTTAGAATTAGGCAAAGGGAAGTGTGTGTGTATTTTGTTTCATTTTGTTTGGTTGGTTTTGTTTTGTTTTGTTTGTTTCAATGGGGGCCCAGGAGTGTGAAGTGACTGTCATTTCTCCCTGAGACTGTGTCCTAAAGCTGTCATAAATGTGCTGAAGACCAATGCTTTGTAGCCACATAACATTGGGACAGAAAAAAGCGAGCTTTCTTATTGTCCTGGTTTGAGCTAAATAGAACTAATTTTCTATTTAGTGATTTTACTTTTCAGCTCAGTCTCTTTTAAGTGACTGAACTTGCAGAAAACTGGCAGCATGTTTTTCCCAAACAGCGCTGCTAGAAGATATGCTCAAGGTCAGTTGTCTCATCCTGGGTGCTGTGTCTGCGCCTACGGGGGAGAAGAAGTGGACCCAAAACTGACCAACGAGGTATTCCATCCCACATACGTCATACTCGGTATAAAAACCGAGAGATCACGAGGGTCTCGTGCCTTCTTTTTTTCACTGTTCTTTCCATCTCGACCCTTCTGTCCGTCTCGATCCTGCAGAGGCCAAGGCCTGAGAGGAATCCTGGTTGTTCGTCTGCTGCTGATCCTGATTTGTGTGTCCTGCATCCTGCTCCCACCTGCTGCTGAGTTTGGTCTGGGACTTTTCCAGTGCCCGGCTCTGCAGAGCCTCTGGTGACGTATTCATCATTGGGGGGGAAGGGTGGGGGGGAGGATTTTATATTGGTTTTGTATGTATTTGTACATATTTGTATATATTTCATTATTTTCCTATTTACAATATTATCTATAGTATTAGTATTATTGTTTCATTAAATCTGTTAGTTTATTTTCCAACCCATAAAGTCTCTCTCCCTTACTCTCTTTTCTCTTCCCTTCTGGGCAAGGGAGAGGAGTTAACAGAGAGCATCTATCCAGGATTTAGTGGCCAGCCCAGCCCTCAAATACGACACTTATGACTGATGCTAAATCCATAGTTAGCAGAGATATTAATAGTGCCTGTAATGGAACTGAAATACCAAGGCAATCATTGCCTTTAAATAAAAAACTTCCACTTACTCACAGGCTGCCACAGGTAAGTCTGTGATAGCCTTTGACCCTCATGAAGGTAATATTAGTGTACTAACGAGTAGTTGCATAAGCTAAACAGGTGCTATGAAGACTAATTTCTGTTCTACTAAAATGGATTTTACACAGTGTTATAAAAACATTTCATTTGCTCATCTTTATTCTGCTGACTAAAGAAAAGTCTTGCTAGAAAGAGAGAGTATGGACAGGATAGCTGCATGGAATTACAAAGTGTGGGTTCAAGTCCCTGATATGCTTATCTTAAACCAGGTAATTCAGTGTGGGTTATTCAAATCCTAGCTCTTTCTACATATTTTTAATAATAATTAAAATACATTTGTTTTTCTTTTACAACCTCAAAACTTAAACAGGGAAACACTTTTTTGTAATATGGAAAGTGTCTATAAACAAGCATCAAATGGTTTATAAAATAAATAGTTGCCTTTCACACAACAAATAATAATCTTTCATAAAATAGTATTACTGAGTTTACAAAGCAAAGTTTAAGACATTGGCCCCATATGTATGTGTGTAATTGGTGTTTATGCCATCACCTAGGAAAAAGTCTATGTTAATACTTTTATTACATTGATTTTATAGAATTATGTTTCCTTATAGACATAGGGAAGCTGCCAATATTTGACAATATTTGTATTTTGTTATGATCAGATCAAGTTTTTTGCACAAGGCTGAGTGGATGCTGCCAAGATATTTGGCTTATCTGATCAGTATATTTCAATTTTTCTGTATGCCTTTGTTGCAACTTTTTTAACAAATAGGTTTAATTAGTGATAATACTAAAAGTGAGACAAACTTGAATGCTCTTTTTTTTTCCTAGAAATACTTGTTTTGCTTAAGTGGAAGTGTGAATCTGTGTGAAAAAGAGAGTTGTACACGCTTTCAATTCAGAGTGCCTGGTGTCAAAAAGCTCAGTTGGTTATTTGGGAGTATCCTGCTGTGTATGTATTCAAGCCATACTTTACAGCCTCCACTGGCCTTATGCAGCTTCTCAAAAAGCACTTTAAATAGTGGATTTTCCCCATAAAATTCAGAATAGCTGAGGCATCACCCCTGTGCTTAAGTGTCTTGTATTTCCTTGCTGTCATTTTGTATGTATAACAGAGGCTATAGCAGGAAATTCACAGTGTTACTGTACAACTTCTCCTGTAGATGCCGTCTTCATTACTGTCAAGTAAATTCTTGGAAGGAGAGATTTTTAGTATTGTAGCGTTCTGTAGTAAAAAAGTGGTATTAGACAATTGCTGCTGGCTGTTTTTCTGCTAGTCTCACTGTTCTTGTACATTGAGGAACATTTCTATGACCTGTCGATAAATGTCTTGTGTATATAGGTGGAAATCTAAAGGTACAGATAGACAATCAAGATACTTAATTTGTGTGCACTTATAGCTTGTCAAACTCTTAAATATTTCCTATAACTATGTTTTCACTCTTCAATAAGCTACTTAGAATCATCTGAAAATGACAGGCGATAAGCATGCAGGTGGACAAGAATCACAGCGAGGCCACCGTATTAAAGCTCGTTTCCAGCTCATTCCCATCTCACTCAGCAATTATTGATTCTTTATACTCCATATAAATATGCAAGATTTTGATGCCCAGGTTGGGTATCTAACTACAGGATGGGAATATGAATCCTTGTCTAGAATACTTGATTTCATTGTACTGGTTGTGTGATTGAATACACAGCTATGATGCAGTCTGTCAACATACTAAGCTTTGTAAGATTTGGCTTATCATTGTGTATCTCGGAAAGAAAATATTCCTTTATAAAATTTGGTAGTCTTTCAAAATCTGTGACTTTCTGATGAATACTAGGTATTTTATTGACCCATTTATGTCTCACTGTAAATAAATTTCAGATTGTTCAGGTATACTTAGACAAAACCAGGCCTCGTTAGTTGATCTGGTAAAGAAACTGACACCAATAACCCAGTAATGGAAATTCTCTCATTTTCTAAATTTGCTATGTTTTAGCAGAACTATGTTATGTCATTCTGATTTCTGCGATGAGTAGTTTTTAAGTCTGAAGTAGACCATGAGGAGTACAAAATCTGTTTCATATTTACCCTTCTGTTCTGTATTAATGTTCATTAAAGCTGAAGAATGATGCCTTCTAGTTGAAACTGATGGAAGTATGTTGCCTATTTAGCACAATTTTTAAATTGACGTTTTAGGTAGAAAGGACAGTAATGTCTGTACCTATGCAAGCACCAGACTTGATGTAGTGTCTTAAACCTTGTTTTGGTAACGTTGAATAATGGTGATTTTTTGCTTACTTTTATTCTAGTAAATTAAAGGAGAGAAGATAGAAGTAGTTAAACATTAAGGTAATGTTTATTGCATACTTATCAACCACTAGATAAGCATTTTCAGGCTGATATTTGGAAAAAAAAAGTGGTTTAGTGGATGTAATTTATATTGAGCAAGTACAAAAGAAAATTATTTGTCTGCCAGGAAAATAAACTATATGACAGGGACTAAATCAGCTAACTGTATTTTTCTTCTCCTAGCGGATGGATATCTGACAGGACCTATACTCTGACTTGTGCATGACTGGAACATGTAAGAAAAGGATTTCTTGTCTTCAATGGCAAATATTTATTAAGACTATTCTTGTTATTGTATTACCTTATCTGAGCTGTGCCATTTAAGACCAGTGATTCTCAATGTAATTTTTATTTGCAATTGCCTGAGCCACAGCTGTCAGCATATTCTCTGGCCTGTCCCAAGGCACCAGCAATCCAGTCTTCAGCACTATCCCTGCAACAAACAATATTCCTTTGCAT
>NW_010202041.1:18029-48010 GCF_000695765.1 Mesitornis unicolor
GCACAATTTTCTCCTATGCAACCTACCCCATGTCCTAGGGTCAGTGAGGTACAACCCATTATTGCCTCTTTGATTCTCTGAAGCTCTGAGAAGTACTGCCAAGATTTTTCCAGCATAGATGCCAGGGTGAATCCTTTCTCCATCTTTTTCAGTCCAGCTTAGAGGTGTTCTGGCTTGGCAAGGTGAGGACGAAAAAGAAGCAGACTTGAAGCATATTTTTCTCATACAACTGCACTGAAATGTCCTTGCTGTCTGGCTTAGAGGGGAAGAGAATAGAGGGGAAGAGAATGGCTATGGATCCAGTAGCTGTGGGCACACTGAGGTGTCTGCGCCTGAGTAACTTGGTTCCCATCTTTCCTTCCGTACAGATTCAGAGTAAAAAGCAGTTTGTGTAGATGCCAGAGATGAGAAAAGTTAGATGAACATAGAGTGTGTCTGGGGAAAAAAGAGAGAAAGAGAAGAAAGGGAACTGGGAAATAAAAGCTAGATTTAACTTTTTTCCACATTTTCTTCTGAATTCCAAATCCCTTCCATTTTCATCTTCACAGTTTGAGAATATGAAGGCACAAAACCTTTTTGTTTGTTTCACTAGCTAATAAAATTGCTTGCTTTGATAGAAGTTCTGTTTCTTATTACATATTTTTTCAGTAAACCTACCTACAAATGGTTAAACAGTGGTAATACTCAGGTGGTGTCCTTGCCTTAAGGCATCATCTACTTCTCCATACAGAAATTACACAAGTCCCTGAAGTGTCCTACCTTTACTCTCAGTGAGCATGTCAGTTCTAGGGTTTCATAAGAGTGGAAGACTGCTACAAGAAAGGAGTTTAAGGTCATATGATAGAAAAGGTGCATTCAGGGTTCACTGGTAACATGCAAATAACCTTGGGATCTGTAAATTTAGCTGTGCTGAGTTTTCAATTTCTAAAAATTTTATTACTCAAACTTTTGTTCCTTCAGAGACTTTCAATTCATTTCCTGTTGAAGAGCTAAAATAACATTCACGGACTTTTGTGAAATTCAGGATGTGATCTCTTCATAGATAGCAAGTATTCAGAGTCTAAATTTGTATAAATAAGGTAGTCTGTATGATTTCTTATATTTACCCAGGAATATGGGAGAGTCTAATGAAATACAAACAGTAAAAAAAATTAATTGGTTCATCTGTCCTTGTCTGTATTGTGGGGATAGCCTGTAGCACTGTAATTATCTCATGCATAAAAATCTTGCATTCAGATAATTACACAGTTATTCAACCCTAGTATAATGCATAAGACTATCACGATTAAATTATAGGACTAGCTTAAATGTGAAATGCAAACTTTTAAAGGATTTGGCTAGCTCTATATAGGGGCATTATTTTATTCATCTGAAAGCATAATAAACCTTTAACTTCCACAATACAAATGCATCTGCATAATTGCTTACTGCTGTTGGGTATTTTTCTTCTACAAGGCTAATCATTCTAGAATGCCTAAATAATAAAGCTTTCTCACAGTTTAAGAGAAGGTTGGAATAAAATTTGGCATGGTCTTAGTTCTATTTTGAACTCAAACAAGGTCTAAGATGGACAGTTCTTTTTAGGATTAATAAGCACATTAGAAATATACCTCAAGAACTGTATAGTTTATGCAGTCTTTCCTTGAGTCTGATTGGCACTAATTTTCCCACAGAAAATGCCACTTTTTTTTTTTTCCCATCTTGTGCTATTTATTTGGCCTCGCTACTGCCACTTATTATGAAGCCTAGGATATATCTTTATATTAGGCTCAGTGATGTCCCAGAGTTTAGTAAGACAAGTACATATGATTTCTTTGCTAATTAACTAGCTTGTTAGTTGTAATGGGAATATTTAGGAACTAATTATAAGTGAAATATGTGGTAGATTTTTAGGTTTTTTCCTGGAATTTCTTATAGAGAACATTGAACAGTGGAGTCACAACAAAGAATTCTAACTTGGACCTAGTACTTTGTGCTTCACTTGTCTGTGTCTATTATACTTCCATGTTATTTAGTAGAGATAGTTATTCATATCACTGAGTTGAGGAATACACTGAATAACAGGAGTCATAATATATCACTTAGCAATTCACTTAGAAAGAAGCAAGTTTTGTATTGTATATGTGCTGTAGGGGAAAGCAAATACACTGTAGGAGTAATTGGCACAAGACAGGTTGGTATAATAGAGAAAGGGAAAAGGGACTAACTGTAAAAATTCTGGTGAGATTATATGAGTTATTATGTTTTGTAATATGATATAGACAGGGGGTTCCTGCCTGTGCTGCTTTAGTGCTGTTGTCATTCTGCCATGGACCTAATTAATACAACAGAAGCCAGAGAACGGGGAGGAAAAGCTTTCTAGGCAAGGTGTCCAATATGAAGTGAGAAGTGTCTACCTTGTACTGTGGTGAGAAAAGGAAATCTCCCTATGTGGTTTCAGAGGAAAAAAAGCATTCATTGCTGAATCTTGGACGATATTGCTGAGTCTAAGGTTTCCTCAGGTACCTCTCTTCTTTGGTTTTACTTTAATTTCTTTTTCTCCTGTTACAACAGATTACATCTGTTCTTCCCATTTACAGCAAGCAAAGAAAATGTAATTCTGTTCAAATTACTCCAATTTGAAATCATGGAAAACTAAGAAACCATAATTATGAACGTAACAATGGAGAGAAAAGCAGTGTGCAGTAGACCACATTGTTTGTTGTGAAGCTAGTAGGTCAATAATAAACTTTATGAATTTTTTTTTTTCTTGGAACAGTGTGAAAGAAACACGGAGTAATTTAATGAAAGTCCGGTGTAGTAACTCTGCAGAAAGGATCCATTATTAATCTGTGTAATGAAACAAGTCAGATTCTGTTGAACACAGGTTTATATTTCTGCTGAAATAACGTTCGTCTACAACTGCTTCTAGTTATTCCTCACATCTAAGATGTTAAAGTGCCAGTAAAAATGGAGTGGTCTGGAATGGAAGAGACATTACACTATGATGCCTGCATCATTTCTCTGTTTTTGTTCCAGTATTTTCCCCTGAGCACAGTTCAAACTGGTCATAAATGGCTGAAGCTATTGAGCTTGTTTTTTGATGCATCAGCCGAACCTTTAGCACCAAGGCTGTAATAAGAAGGTAGATTTGCTGAGGTATCTGTAACTTTGTTGAAGTGGCACAGAAGATGTAATTTCTACTGAATAGAAGCATGTATTTCATTTTAATGTCTGATCTAAAGAACATCACTGCTAACTAAATATAAAATTACCTGTCTTGCCACATCATCTTTCCTTTCACTAAATCTAGTGTAAACTCTATTTTGAGACTGTGAGTTAAAGTAATGTGTAAGACCAATTTTTGTCCCATTCATTAAAAAGAGCTACACTTTCAAAACATACAGGATGATTATTGTTAGATGTAGGCCCAGTCAGGGTGAAAAGATTTGAAATCTGAAGCATTGGATGGAATTTGTTAAAATTAACAAGAGCCTTTCTTTTGACTTTATTGTGCTTTATCAGGTTATTTATGCATTCTAAAATATAAAGTACCAGAAACTAATTCACAGTATGTTGTCATATGTGTTTTGTCTTCAGATGCAGCTTCTGTAACAACTGTTAGGACTGTAGATTGTGGTTATGCAAATTGAGCGAGATAAAAGGAAAAAGGTGGAAAATGGCCACCTTGTATATTGTTTGTCAGTTTTATATGCATGTCTGCTTCTATTTGGTTTGTTTTATTGGTTACTGTATACACGCAATGAAATACAACATACAACTGTGTATTATAGACGATAATCTGTTGTAAGAAATAATGGACGTGCCTTAATAGAACATCAGCACTTACACAAGTGTATGAAATTTTAGAAGATTTGAGTAGAGTTTTCTCTCTACTTTTCTTGATATCACCCAGTTAGCTGATAGAATATGTAGATAGCTTCTCACTGTGTATTTGGTGATGGAAACAATGTTTTGTTGGTTTTAGTGTTATTTTACAGTATTCCTAAATTCCTAGAATATTTTCGTTTGGATTTCCTAGTTGTCTGTTGTTGTTTAGGTTTTACATTATAATTCTTAGAACTGTTGTATTAGAACTTACAGGAAAGTACTCTAAAGTTTATGGATAATCATAATTCTGGGAATTTCTTGATTCAGATTATAATGTTAATATGGCAGCCTATATATTGTGTCATGATGTACTTCCCACTTCTGCAGGTATAAATGTATTTAAACTACTTTGTTACATTCTAAGAGCTTAGGAATGATTTGATTTTAAAGCAGTTAGCAAATTTTTATTTCATTTCTGTGAAAGCTATGTGTTAAAAGAAGATATTTTAAGAATATCTATCTAATCTGTAACTGTTTCTCAAGGTCAACACTCAATGGACAGCATGGTAATTATTATGAAATCAAGCATTTTTAATATCAATCATAACAGACAATCAGACCTAAAAATAAAGAGGGTACCATGATATATGTGATCATATAAAAATGCAATGCTTTACCATCAAAACTGTAATAAAAATGGACTGCAAAAGCAGACAAGGCATTGAAGTACTTTGTAATATTAGAAGGTAAGGTATGTTTAAGGATGTAAATAGATCAAATTGAACAGCAGTTTAGCGTTATCAACTACCAGAGAGTAGACTGGGAGCAATAATTTTAGAGTTTCAATAATACAAACAAAGTAATTGAAGTTGGAAAGATAAAGGAGGGAAACGAGCAGCAGTGATCACAATTTTATTTGGTTTAGGATTGTAGCAGATGTTAAAGCTACAGGGGTATAAAGACAAAATCATTTAAAAAATACCATGTTCAGTAAAAATGGAGAGTAGTGTGCAATAGTGTCATAAATCAAATGGGGAATCCTTGAGAGGTCCAGGTCTTGGCAGTATTTATGTGGGAATACAGGATCAATAAACTGAGTTGTGCGTTTGCATGTGTTAACCTCTGATGTGGGCAATCTTGCTAGAGAGAATGAGCTCTTGTATCATGGGTGTGTGGTGTTGGTGTCCACGGGGATACTTGGGCAGGGTAGGCAGTTCACTGTAAATTTACCCTTGTCATAAGGAAGCCCTTTGCCCATTCCCTGGGCAAATGAGCCCCCAAAACCAGAACACAATGCCTGAGGTTTAACCTTGGTGGTTCTTCTGATCTGCTGTGGTCTTAAGAAAAAAAATTGTGTGTATTTTTGCATTTCACTTTTTTGTCCAAGTCACGTACACCAGGTAGTTGCATGCCTGGAAGCATGAAACCAAACATTGGGTGACGTGGTAGACACTGGGGAGACGCCAGCCATCACTAGATCAACATCTCGTGGGACTGGGACCATGAGGCCTCCGCCTTTTCTCACACTTCTCCAGGCATCCGGATAACACATTTCTTTCTGCCCCAGACAAAAGGAGCCATTACCTCTACCCATGCAGGTGTGGATTAACGGACTTTGTGACATTAACATAAAAGGTAAGATTGTCTATAGTCATCCCCACCCGCACGTATGCCCCGGTGATGTAATGTAAAAGTTTGAGTATAAGTATCAGCCCAATTTTAGCCCAAGAATGGGGACAAGATGAACTCGGAACCATACCGATGACTGGATGGATTGACAAATTCGCTCCCTCTCCATCCTCACCACTCGGGTCACCTTGTGGGTAAGATTATTTACCTCAGCTAATGCTGAGTGATTTTTCCTCAGGTACATATTCTCTGAGTGTATTTTATATTTCCCTCCTCAGGTGCATTTCTAGGTTTCCCTGAGTGTATTCTTAGTTTTGATATTAGTTATACAACCTTTAGTGTACCTGTAGCTTTTCAGTTTATCACCGGCAATCCAAAAGACCCTGTAAATGTTGCTGTAAATAAGCAATTGCTATTTGTTTCCTGACTTGCGTCTGTTGCATATTCGGTGCCGGCCTCACAAGACCGGATTTATTTCCCTGTTTTTGCAACACGGTGTAAGATGTTTTGAGGCTCTCATATGAGCAACTCATATCTGAGAATAAATTTTTTTCTTTTTTGAAAACAGGCATAATTGTAGTTAACTGATCATATTCGTCAGTAAAACTGTCTTTTCCTGATGCAAATACATCACTTTTCAGGTGTTCTTCTAATTGCTGTGTCACCGAAAGAAGCTGACATTTCCTAGGTGCCATGGATCAGGTGAATGGGCTGCTGTGTGATCTTCCAGTCCCTTTTGACATAGAGCTCCTGCAGGAAGGATGTGATATGTATAGACTGCTGCTGAATTCTGGTGATCTTTGGCTTTGAGGATCACTTCAGCACCTTAAGAGTGGTTGTAGTGCCACCCACCTAGACCTTAGTCTAAATCAGAGATGTGTGCATGAATTTTGGCAGTGGTAATTGTTGCTATTGAAAAATAATGAGACTGGGTATAGTACTCGTTGAATGCAGCATCTGCAAAAATGGTTTTAAATAATATATTCTTTGTGTCACAGAAGTTTTATACAAAAATTGTAATGATTGTAAAGATTTTTTTAAGTTACTGATTATGATAATCAATTTTCAGTCAAGACTTAACATCTGAATGCTGGAAGACATGATGAAATCCTACCAGGATTCTGGTGGACTTTGCAAGAAAATATAGTCAAAAATATAAAGTCTGTAGTAAAAAGACCTTGTCCTGCAGCAATTTCCATTACAATTAGTTGTCATTAATAATGCAGTGTTGAAAAAGTTTGAAGAAATCCAGAGCATTAATATTTTATGGTTGCTAATATGTTTTGATTGCAGTTCACATTTTCCTACTTCAGCAAGGGAAAAGTGGTTGTGAACAGTGTTTTTCCATATGCGTAAAAAAATATTAATCATTTTCTCAGGAAACCCCCATGGGAACTTGCATCTTAGCAAAGCTTATTTTCAGGCTTCTTTGTCATTCAGGTTTGTTCTGTTTAACATTACATGAGCCTTTGCTTTAAAGTCCACGTGAGAAATCTTGGTCTGCCAAAGCCGGGGGCAGAAATTCCCTGGTTATGTTTGGAATGAAATGCTGACCCTATTAATAAGCAAAGGCTTGACAAATGCCAAAGTGCTGAATGAGATCAGAACACAAAAGCTCCTTCCACATAACCACTTTCTAAAAGCCAAGCATCAGTTTTTTCCTCTATCTGGAGGCCATAATGCCTAAGAATACAGTCACCTGTTTTGACTTTATCAAAAGTAGTCTCATTGACTTTGGTGATGGCTCACAATGGATGATACAATTTAACACAGTAAAGGAAATTACAATCAGTCAAATAAAAAAGAAAGGGAGTATTATTTTTTTCTCTGTTTCAGAGTAGAGCTAAGGCACAAGATTTCTGTATGCTCTGATGCTGGATGTACATAAGCAAGAATTTGTCAATGAAGAGCACCACCAGAAGCCAGAGTCTTTGGGAAACTGCAGAAATAGAGTTATAGATGTAATCCAAAAAAAAACTTCCTTAAAAAGAGACAGAAAGCTTGTTTGAAGTCGGTGGTATGAGTTAGTGGCAGAAATATAATTGTTTTTTATAGGATTAATGTAGTCCTCACAGATATTTAAAATGTTTCCTTTCTTGCTGTGAATTTTGCATTGCTTGAAAAGACCTAGAGATAGTATTAGCTCTATAATAATTACCTATTCTGATCACTAGTAAAGGAAGTAGTCTTATTTCTTATAATAGTTTTTATGAAGTGATGATTTCATAGCTGTTTAACTGGAAAAAGAGTTAGTAAGGCACTGTGTATGTAATTCTGCTCACCCATAAAAATACTATTCCTTTGAAAGATAGAAATCCTGTTGTTTTGAATATCCACTGTAATTACAATTCCTTCTCACTGCAGTGCAGCATACAGAATAATTTTACTGAAGTCACTATTGCCTCTTCTAGGACATAAGATGAGGGTAAAGTTTCTTGTTAGAATTTGCAAAATTTTAATTAGTAGTTTGATTCTAATAAAACAATTTATTTCATGTTTGCATATTCTGAGCATTATGAAAGTTTGTATTTCTCTGGTTACTATTATATGACGCTGTTTCTTCATCTACCAGTTCCAGAGAGCTCTTTGTCTATGCTGTGATAGTCTTGTATCTTTGAAGGAGGAAAAATGTGAGTATCTTGGTACTGCAATTTTTGGATTCTGGACACTAATAAATAAGCAAAATTTGTCTTTCCAACCCATGATAACTGGTAATGAAATAAGTAAGTGTGGTTGTATTTAATTATTAAGTCTTGAAAGAATCCTCTCTTACCTCATCTTTTAATTTTTTTTCAGCTGACGTTCTGTAGAAACACTCAATGACTGATTATTCTGCCACAGTGTAAAGGTATTGTAGGAAAATTTGATTTAGCTAATACAGTAATAATTGGTCAGTATTTTGCCTCAAGGTTGGCCTTTTTGTAATTTTTTTATTTGATTCAAAAAAGTCTTAATATTTATCTACGTTACTAAAAATGCTTTTTTAGTACTAATATACCAGTGTCTTAAAATGACACTGCAGAGGGTAATTACTTTAAAGATTTATTTACTGCAAAATATTCTAAATTACCTAATTCATTAATTCCCATCTTATTAATGGCCTTGTCAGTATTTAAGGCCAGCATGACTAATCAAATGTCAACAAAATGCAATTACTACAAACTGAGAAGTAATTTTCATCCTTATGCTTTTAATGAGCCAATACAAAACAAATTCTCCTGTACTTGCAATGTTTCTCAATGACTCAGCGTAAAGTTATGGCTTGGGCTTCACATTATTATGGATTCCTTGAAGAAAAGATTTACAACACAAAATTTCTTTATTTTCTGGGGACTCAATTTTATAGGGAAATTAGTTCCCTAAAGGATATATTTTGGTTTTTTTGATCACTGATTAGTTTTCTGAAATACACAATTTAGATGGTAGGTTTTAATAATCTAATGTAATTTTCTTTTTTTTTGTAGGGTATTCCTCTAATACTGCAATAATGCCAGTATTATGTTTTTGTTCCTAAATTTGTTTTGAAATTCAAAAAATATTTTCTCTATTAAGGGAATTCCAAAGTTTGGCATCTTTTTGAGTTTTATTGAAAAGGAAAATCTTTTTGTGAAGCCATCTTTAACTATTTTACAATTCTTGGGATTGGAAGAAGTATTCAGTCCTTAATCTGAATGAGATTTTTTTAAAATATTACGGTGTATCCATGTTTAGATGAAGTGTTTATTACAACTCAAGACAGTGAATTAACACAACGGGATTGTAATTTATGAGTTGAAATACATTGCATCTTTGGCAGTAATTTTTTTGCTAATTTTTTTTTAAATGTTTGCTGGGGAGAATGTTCTGTGCTGATTGCACTTGTAGCTGATAACTTCTTAGATGTGAGTGAAAGCCATCAGTTGCTATTCACTGTGTGAAGGAGAGGCTGGGTTTGAGTGTTTGCATTTCCTATGTTGTGTTCATCTGTGCATTGTGAACTCCTGTATCCACTCCTATGGCATAAACCAGGTTTAAAGCAGTTACAGCATCTTCACTAAAGTGTCAGCAAGGATATGTTCTAGCAGACATGTAGCTTTTTTTCCTAGTTCTTTGTTTTTCTTGGATACCATGCAGTTGCATTTTTCAGTTTGTCAGACCAAAGATGGGAAGAAGTGTATCTGGGATGGCTATAGCATAGTTTCTGCTTCTGCTGTCAGATCATGTTGCCTGTGGTAGTCTCTTTGCTTTTATTTGAAACAATAAGTAAAGTAGAACATAGCAAAAACATTAGTTAATATCTGTATAGTCTCTGTAATACATCTCTGTATTATACTGTGAATGCATTTCCAGTTATATTTTCCTGATTATTATTATTCTCATTTTAATGAAGAGTCTCAGTTTTTGACCTTGTAATGGAAATCTATTCGAAAATTCGTCAGTAGTTGCTTGTAGCTTTTTAAACTATGTGGAATAAGATACATTATTCTTTGTACATGTTCCATATTTTCTGTCAGTGATTAAAAAAAAAGAAAGTCCTTTGAGGAAATTGAATCAGAAAGGAATACTTTCTGAAAACTTCTTAAAATAAGAGATTTTAATAGGTAAACACTTGAAAAATCTTAACTGTTTTTGTTTCCTAATAATAAAGGACAATCAGGAGTGACTTTACTTATTATAGTTCATTCTGTTCTTACGAGACTTTCCTGTATAGCATATATGGAAATCATGGATGCTGGAGATAAGTAACCTCTACTCAGTAATTAATTTCTGTTGTGGAGTCTGAGATTTTCCAGTTTGTTGCAATAGAATAAGCTAAGCCTTGATATAAAGATAGTTGACAGCAATCAAAAGAAAGGTTAGAAGTTCTCACTGAACTAATTAAAAATAGGATATAATGGATCCCACAAATTGGCATTCTGTTTTATAATGTGTGCTGATCTGATTGACTCTTGCTGTTGAAAGGGTTATCTTATCTATAAGGTATTTGGGAAATCCCCTTGGAACAGAGCCAATGTGAAATGTTTGTGAAGGAATTAAAGCTAGTTGGATGTGGAAACAATGATGAAATCAGATATTAGTCAGTCAAGAAGTTCAAAACCAAATCTATTTTAAGCTCAGTAATCTGATTATTTAGACTTACTAAATTCTAATGATTTCTTGTGCTTTTTCTCTGTATGTCAGGAGCTAAGCAATTTATTGTAATAATGCAAAAAGAGATCTTGTATATCTGAACTTCTGTAGAGTTGAAAACGTAAGATGACCTATTTAAAGCATAAATTTGTTCAGGACTTGAGACTTGTGACTGAGCTTAATGTGCATTTTTTTCATACTGCAACAATGGGTGGTTTAGTATTTTACTCAGAAAATACTTCAGTCCATGTGTATAAAGAATAGTTTTCCTTTTTCTTGCCAGATTTCTCCATCCTGCAGTTACCTACAAATCCATAGTCATCCAGCTGTATTTTAGCATTAAAGGGGTCACAGTTAATTTGTACATTACAGAGCTTGCCTATATGCAGTCATCTCTTCTCTTAAATTTCGGAGAATCCTCCTTCAAAGTTGTCTTCTATTTTGTTCCCAGTAACTCAGTCCATATATTAACTACCTGGGGCAGGGTTTTTAGGTTCTGTGTGTGTACCCTGCCTCAGAAAATATTTATTGCATTTCTAGCCAAACTGCAATAAAACGTAGCTCTTCCTGGACTTAAAAGATTTTAAATCAAGCCTCAACAGTTTTGCACACCACAGTATTTTGTAGTGTCTTTATGGGTTCTTATAACACCTTATTGTACAATGTCCTTTATAATCCTGGAAACTACATGGCATTAACCGTGTTGCAGATGTCATCCTTTTTGTCATTCTCCTATAAAACTAGTCCAAAATGTCTACACAGGCCTTGCCTCTCCCAGCTCTGCCAAGCCAAAGATGCTCTCCTAGAAGAGATAAGTGGCCAGTATGAACACATCCATGCTGATTACTGTATGGAAATCATTATTGCAAGAAAGATTTTGGTCAGAGGCACAAGAACAATCATTAATGCAGTGCAGCTGGAAGCTGGGTTGTTCAGAGCTGCATTCAAGGTGTTGTGTTGCACAATATAGCAAGAATTAAGCATACCAGACTGCTGTAGGAGAAGGCAAGGATCAGAGCCAGAGGATTTGTAAAAGCTGTTTTGTGACTTGGCTGCAAAACTGTCACTGAGGTAGTGACCGCATCTCCGGGTTCAATATGCAGTGTTTTCTCCTGCTCCAGTTTTCTTGCAGAGAGGAGATTAAGAGGGAAAAATTGAAATTTATGTTACTTTGTGTAGCAGTTACTAATCCAGACTGTGGATTGACATTTGAACAGGGAGAAACTGGAAGTAGGTTGTGGGGTTTTTTTTGGTACTAGAGTGTCTTCTTGGGTAGAACAAAGAAAATGGAAGGTTCCAAAAGTATGAATGTAGTTACTGTTAGTGTAATCATGTTGTTACACCTCCCCTCCAACCCGTCCTCCTTTGGCTTGGATTCCTTTTCCTAGGCTTCCCTTTGAGGAGAAGATGGGCTCTTCAAGTTTGACTTGGAAGCTGAAGCCTGTATTTGTTGCGAGTGATTACGGTTTTGTTGTACTTCCCTCCCCCCCCCCATTCTTTTGTCACATCAGGAACAATGGAGGAGAACAACATAAGAACTAATTTTTTTTTAAAAGGGTTGTTTTTTCTATCAGGTTCATGAAATAAAATGAAGCATTGTATAGATAGTGCAAGCTGTTTACGAATTTTATTAGTTTCATCTTGGGGGAATTAAGTAGGAAGTCTCAGCAAATACAGTAGCTATTTAGTGAGCTCTTCACTGACATCTAGAAGATTCTCAGGATTTTTTTTTTGTCCATCTGTGAACAAAATCATTTAGTACCATAAATCCGTAGTCATCAGAAAAAGAAAAGGGGGGAAAAAAGCTCACATATAACGCCCTACTTATGCAAATAGTGCATCTGGTGCTTTTTGAGGTAGTGCCAGTGACTATATCAAAGCAGGCTTAGACACTCACAGTCAACTGATGGCAAGATCAATCAAAGCCATGTCCTGTTATATTTTAATTTTTATAGAACTGTAGGATAACACTAGGGTACACCCTACCTATACAAAGATATTAAAATATTATCTGAAAGCACATAATTACTGAGTACACTTTTTAACTTGTAGTAGGATGTCTTCATTATTAAAACTTGCTCTTCTGGAACATTCAGATCAATATAACTTCAGTTTCTTTTCCAGTTCTCCCCCTTTTCCTCACTATGTAGCTATAATAAGTTTTAAAAAAAAATATGATAATGTTGTGGCTTTCAGATCACACCTTAGAGCCTGTACTGATTATTTGCTGAGTACAAGATGGAAAAAGTATGAAAATTGAATAGATTAATTTTCTATGAGATACAGCAAAAAAAGCTATGTGTAGAAATTTGGGTGCTGGGTTGTGTGCATTGTTATTGTGTCAGGAATTCAGGTCAACAGAAGAGGGAGATGAATAATCTGTGGAGGTCCTGACATTCAACTTCTGGTAAAACATGATAAGGTAAGGAAGATGCTTTTGATTAAAAAAAAAAATAATTAAAAAATAAAATCTTGCTGATTTAGAGTCACCTGCTGCCCTTCATACTCAGGTATATATTTCACCCTTTTGAGTACCTCAAATACACAGCCCAGAGTTTGCTGAGTCTTTGAGCAACAATAACTACTTCTTTTTTTCCCCCAGTGTAATTCATAATCTCTCCAAAGCATACTGTTGAATCTATACTTTAGTAGATAGTGTGACTACTATTTTTGTGTGCATGCTGTTGTGACTGTAAGCAAAGCTACTGTTATTTCCCTGTTGACACTTTTTAAAATTACTACAGCTGTGTCAGAGTTGACTGCTGATGTGGCTGTGTCACTGTGTTATCATGTTTTTCTGTTTTGGATGACCATTCAACCATTTATTCAGATTTTTCAAGCTAAATTGAGTTACTTTAGCTAGAGCTGTCTTACGAGGTAGCGTTCCGCATCTCACTCGTTACTAGTTAAAGGCTGCTAGAAGGGCTGGGGTGGTAACATTACGAAGCTGTTCAGAGAAATGTGTATCTACCCTCACCTGCAGCCTAATGACCAAATATAATTAGATTCAGAAATACTACACAATCAGAATACTGTATTATCAGATTGAGTCATTTTCACAGCTCTTCTCTACATCTGACTGGTATTCTGTTCAAATTAACTTTTGCCTTTGTGCTGCTTGCATCAAAATTTTACTAATTACTACCATACTTTTTTAGGTGATTAACAGAAATTAAAGGAAAAATACTTATTGCTAAAGCCTATAGTCCTGTCATTGAAACAAAATCTCATTCTCCAATGTGCAAAATACATTTTTTTTTTACTATTCAACTTAACAAGTTGAATGAAATGAAGAAAATAAAATGTATGACAAAACCAGAGTCATTATAGGCTTTGGCAAAAAAGATATATCTTTATTATGTATATACAACAAAGCCTATTAAGGTAAACAAAAGGAATTGACTGATTTTATGTCCTTAGAAAGAAGAAATTATCCACAACTTGCTGAAAAGTATTATATCAAATATTAGAATAGAATAATCTTTCTTGGAAAAATCTGTGGATGTTCCATTTGTTTTGTTGGAGGGTTCTAATATAATAGAATTACGTTCTGCTCTAAATATTTGCTAAATATTTAAGTGATATAGTGCTTGAGTAAGAATCTTTCCACTGAAAGAGAGAAGGATGGGCCATGCATAATAAAATGAAATTAGGAAATCAATTAAGACATTCCCTTTACACATAGACAATTTACACTGTATCCTGTTCAACCTTTCACAAGGACTGGTCATTAACCAGTGACTGCTGCAATTAATGGAAGGGCAGTTCTTGATCTTAATGAGCTTTGGGTCATGGACTGGGTTTAATAATTCTGTAGAATTGAATGAGACTCATGAGAGAGCTAATTTCAAGTATCTTTCTGAAAGTGAAGTAGTGAGTAGAGAATTCTGATCAGTTTGATCTTGCAAGATTTCAGAAACAAATCTTTTATAAAACAAATCTACACTGTTTTGTTTTCTAAACAAAATTTGCTGAGAAAAGGACACTTACTGAGACAAGTTCTTTGAATCCCATAATAGACTTATTTTGAGCCTTTCACCATATAGACAGGATAATGTTACTATTGAATGCTTTCTGTATTTGTGCAGAAATCCTTTCCATATCAATCTCTTTACATGTTTTGTCTATTGCATTCCCTATTAATGTATTCTGATGTGGTTTCTAATTACTTGTCTAGTTGCAGAGAAACACACATACCTGATAATGAATGTATTAGAGTGGCTGTTAAAAATGAAAGGCTAGATTATATCTTTGCTGTATGTTTATTATGAATTATATGGGTCCTTTGCCTTTTGGATTTCTCATCATTCAGTTAAGCAAAGCTGTTGGTAGAATACTGAAAAATAAGTTTTCCTGTAGTCTGATTCTAATTGTAGGGAAGGAGAGAACAGCTGTCCTCATACATAACCACTACTTTTTTTGCACAAGCTCAGGAATAGGAACTAAAAGATCATTATTGATTCTTACTTTAATGTTATGCTATATGTATTTAAATTACAAGACTAGAAGGGGAAGCCTACTACTGCTGTGCAAACCAAAATAAATTTCTTGCATTGCTTTACAAAGGATTACAGTGTGAACATAAGGCTTAGTTGTTGGTGTGTTGACTTGTACATCCATATCCTTTCAACTTGATTTTTCCTGTTTCAGCAACAACAACTAATCAAAGTTTTAATAGATAGAGTGTTTGAAAATAATGTGAGCTATCACCAAAGCAGATGGTGCATAACAGTAACTCTAGTTAATAACATGTTTTCTTCAGAAATAACCCTTTTAGCAGGTATATCCAAAGAAGTGAGGAAGAAAAACTAGTTAGTTCTACCACAAAGAGGAGCTGAAGCGAGCTCTTTAGTGATGATCAGAACATACTCTTTTGGAGTAAGATCCTTACATACTATTGAAGCATACTAGTGATGTTAATACTTAGCCTGTGCAGAACGAAATGAACCAAAAGGTGCTACAGTGTGCAGAGAGAGGCAGTGAACCCAAAGTTGCAACATAAGAGAGTCTAAGTTTAAGGGAGAACTCTTTTCATTTGAGGGAGGGTAAGCACTGCCGTGGGTCTCCAGGACACTGAGAAACCTCGATCCTTGGAGATGTTCAGAGCTGGATTGGACAGGCTGTGAGCATTACTAGGTGGTAATTCTTTGAGGGTTGGGAGTGGACTAAATGCCTTTCAGAGGTCCCTTCACAGCTGACTTTCTATAAGTCTGTGGTGAATAAAATGTCAGTGTGCTAAATATCTTGGTAATACTGACATGAAGTCACTGGTGTTGAATGAAAGGGAATGGACATTCATGCATTCAGTCTGATAAGAGGACTCTGTGTATGGCCTTTGAGCAAATTGTACAGTAAATTTGGTATTAAGGCTCAGAGAATATAGATTAAAAATATGTATGATGTAAAATGTTGCTTCTCTATAAACTCCCACTGGAGTGGGATCCAAAATGTTGCAGTGTTTTTGATGCACTGAGTTTCTGCAAGAAGGTTTTACGTTCATTGGGGTAGCATCTGTCCAAACCTTCCTTCCTTCTATTCTGGATCATGTATCATTTGTCCTCCCACAGCTGTCATAAAAGTGGCATAAAGTTGGCATAAACTCTGTGCCATCTGTTCTGGCAGTTTTCAGAGAAATTTAATCCTTTTCTCACATCTGATCTTGGTTGTGTTTATACTGGTGTGTGATCCAATACTATATGGATTATGCAACCATAATCTGATTGTACTTGGCTGCCTTCTTTGAATGGGTTTATTGTGAACTCTTCATCTTTATGATGTAAAACAGAAAGGATGTAACAGGAAAGGTCCTTGAACATGACCCAGAATGAATAACAAACCATCATTAATCTTTGAGGATTGCCCATAGAAATGGAGCATGTGTTTGGGCAAAGATTCCGTCTTTTCACCTACACAGGCTAGTGAGCATTGTCTGATTTGTCTGCAAGGAGAAATTGCAGTTTTAAAGGGTAGCATTTAGATGAAATAGGAAGAGAGATTAATTAGGAATGCTGAGTTCAATAGATGATTACTTGAGAAGAAAGGAAGGCAACTTTAAAAAATGTGTTCTGGAGTTAAGGAAACTGCTTACTGGTCTGAACAGACTTAGTTTCAGTTAATTGTAATTAAATAAACAATGGTGTTTCACCATTATTTACAGTTAGAGCTGCCTATAAGTTTAAATCTTGAGACAAATCCAGTAAATAAATGGGTTGGGTGTATCTTGACGTTTTTGTCTATTTGATTGAGCTAGTCTTATTTTTGCATTGACAACTCTAGTAGTGTAAGTCATTAAATAATGATCATTGTCCTTAGTGCTTCCTTTGTTAAAATATTGCACAAGATTTTTCTAAACTATTAAGGAGGATGATTAATCTATCTATTTGAGCAAATATGGTTTTAAATAAGGTAAAACCAGATTGTTTTACATAGAAGTATTGACTTATTGTTTAGTTAACATAGCTCAACAAGTCTATTGTTGAAAATACTATTTTTTCTGATTTTGTTTTTGAGAAGTCTCCATACCTCTTGGTGGTAGCAGACCTTTGATACTCATCAGTGGAAAAAACATTACAGAGGATCAAGAGTCTTTGTTCAGTGCAAGTGTGGTTAGGATTGCTTGACAAGTGCCTGTTCCTAGTGTCCAGCTGCTGCTGATGGGGAAGAAACCTGTATGATTCATGGAGGTGGAAAAGTGAGTTAATTGGAGTACGTCGACAGGAGACGTTTGCACCTGAGAGTCAGAATAGTTGGAGTTAGGTGGTGATAGTCCAATAGACAAAAGCTGTACAATAACTGATGTGCAGTAAGAGGCCTAATTAAGATTACCCAGGCAATTTGTTGTTCCATTTGGTATGGTGAAAATTTTGGGTTCCTCTCTGCAAATTTCATGTGCAGTAGAAGTTTATGGTACCCAATAACTGATTATCCTTTGTTGCATTTTAGAGAGAGACAAGAAAAACAGCCAGTAGCTTTATGGAATGTCCAAGGCAACATAGCATTAGGTGAAATTATAATGACGTGTTTAGAAGCACTTCAGAAATGTGTTTTAAATTTAAAGGAGGGGCAAGGGGGAAGGCAAGTCCATCTCTGCAGTGCCTGCTGGTGATGGCATTGTGTACTGGAGAAAAAGGGGTAAAGGGAGTAGAAAAGGGTAAGGGTAGGTTTTATTATGTTACGTGTGTTGCTCAGTCTGATAATCTAATTCAGTGATGATCAATTATTTAATCCAAAGGGTGAACATACAGCAAAACAGTTAAGGATTCACAGTAAATTCTCAGGAGTGGTTTTGTTAATTATTCTCTATCACTCCAGTGATGCCAAGATTGTGATAGGAATAGTGTCAAGATAATGAAGTTTCCGCTAGAGTGAAATCAAGATAGGTGGTATAGGTCCTCGCTGAGTACTCTGCTTCTCTACCAGGGTCAAAGGGAGGGAGAAGATGAACGCATGTTCCCAGATGCCTGCTCTTGGCTCAGTAGTGATCTCATTTTAAGAACTGCAGGGGGAAAAGACCAACAACAGAGTTTTGGTTCCTAATACTAATATATGTGTTTTCCTCTGATAAAATTATTGTTGAGAAACATTCTTGAAAGATTAAAAACTGGATGTGTTGCTTTGGTGATAGAGCTAGACTTAAATTGTCCTCCTTGCAATTTATGATTCAAGCTGCTCTCAGTGCTTTGAGAAGTTCGTGTGGAATAATGTACCCCTCTAGAAAGTTAGATCTAGAGAAAAGGGAATGATTCTGTAGCTGGCAAGGAACCTACACTACTTGATATCAGACAAGCAACTAAAGATGGAATGCGCATCATGTAAACAGGTTGTTCAACATGTGAACAGGTTGTTCAGAGAAGTGAAGTCTCTGTTGACTTACTGAAAACCTGACTGAATGTGGTCCTGACTAACCAGCTCTAGCAGACCCTGCTTGCACAGCAGACCTGGACTAGGTGATCTCAGTAGGCCCCTTCTAACCTCAGTAATTCTGTGATCCTGTAATATCCTTGGCAACTGGAGAAGAGATAGGGAGTTCCAGAAAGGTGTTTATCCCATACTGTTAATTTGTAGATGGAATGGATATTTGATGTGAGAGGAATTTCTGTCTAGCCCTTTCATTTTTTTTTTAATTTATTTTTTATTTGCACTGACTCTGGAAGAAATCAGAATAGCTATAAAAAAATTTAGATGGTTAAAATTAGGTGAGATCAGTCTGGCATTTGAGTCATGTAGGTAACAGATAAGCAGCTGGGATAAGGTTTTTTGTTCGTTTGGTTGGTTGGTTTTTAATGTGCTGTTGTGCCTACATTGGTAGCGGTATTGCAGATCATTTATCTTGGGTATGCTTTGCAGTTCTTTCCACTTGAACCTTTGTTTTCAGCACCATTTTCAGCAATTTGTTTTGTAGGGCATGTACCTGCAAAACTGGGATAACATGGAAATGCTGGGATTTGATAAAATTTTCTTGCCATCTGCCTAGACCTTAAAAAACAGAAACTTTTAAAAATACTTCAAATACTCTGAGACTTGTGATAAACTCATATAAGAAGATACCATTGTTTGTCTTTTTGCAGCATCTTGGAAGAATGAAACTACACTGAACTGAAACAATAGGTTTAAATGTCAGTAGTTTTAAGAATTATGTACTAATATCTGGACAGAAAAACTTAAGCCTGATATTGAATCAGTACAATCACTGAATTGCATGCTCAGTGATTAAAAACTTGTCTTTTTTTAAGTAACTGATAAAAAAAGAAATTTTTAAAATTATTTTTAGTTATTGAGTAAAATACTTTAAAAGTTATTTATTTTTTTTTACACTATCAGTTTGTCATGGGTGTTCTAAGACAGGAAATTCAGTTGCAGATAGTTCTACTTTGGAGTCGCATTTATATGTGTTACATTCTCTGCAGGCTTTTCTACAAGCATAAAAGTTTAAAGAAAGGTTTCTCTGAGAAGTTTTGTTACCACTTGGTAGACTTAATGTTCAACTGTCAGATGTATAACCTGGTTGTTCTAGTTGTATTTGGCATGTGAAGCACAAATGGGAAGGCATCATGCTAGTTCTATGGGATTTTATTGGGCAGTCCATTGATGTCTTTGTCTTTTAAGAGACTGTTGGAGTACAGTTCATGCTTCACACAAAGAATTTAAATCATTTAATGAGAATACAGAGTATGCTTCAAGCTTCATCATTTTATAAGATGAGAAGTCTGTGTTAAAACTTTCATGTGTAAATACACATTGACTGGGAGTTTTGTTCTTAGAACCTATGGTCCATAAATACTCACATATAAAACGTCTTGGGATGTCTCAGTTGTGTTTTAAAGATTTCAGCAGCTTAAGTTACCAGTCAACATCTGCTCTATCTTTTTTTTCCTGGTTTCATGTTTTGCCATCTTAGTCTCTTTTGATCTACAGGGCTTTTTTTTTTTTCTGTTGTTGTTATTGAGGAACTTCATTGGCTGAAATAGTACAAGTCTACATTCTCCCTCATTGAAAACACAATTTCTCTTTGTAAAGCCCTCTCTAGATAGCTTGCATCTTCTTAAAAATCTTTCTGTGTCTTTGATGCTGTCATGGGGATTTTTAATTAGGCCTGCAAACAATGATGTTTAGTGCCTAGAGACAATAATTTGTTTTCCAGTGGAGTTCAGCCTGGGCAGAATTAAACAGCTGCATGAAATCTTTGTTTTACATGGTCATGTGGTGGGTTGACCCTGACTAGGTGCCAGCTGCCCACCAAAGCCACTCTATTGCTCTCCTCAGCTGGACAGGGTCAGAGAAAAGTCTAACAAAAGGCTTCTGGGTCAAGACAAGGACAGGGAGACATCACTCACCAGTTACTGTCACAGGCAAAACAGGCTTGACTTAGGGAAAATTAAATTAATGTATTGCAAATCGAGTCAAAATAAGATAAGGAGAATAAATCCAAATCTTAAAATACCTTCCTCCCACCCCCCCACCCCCCCGTTCTTCCTGGGCTTAACTTTGTTCCTGATTTTCTGTACCTCCTCTCTCCCTGAGTGGCACAGAAATGGGGGTTGTGGTCAGTTTATCATACGTTGTCTCTGCCGCTCTTTCCTCCTCAGAGGGAAGACTCCTCACACTTTTCTCCTGCTCCAGCATGGGGTCCCTCCCATGGGAGACAGTTCTCCACAAACTTCTCCAATGAGTACTTCCCAAGACTGCTGTTCTTCATGAACTACTCTGGTGTGGGTCCGCCATGGGGTCACAAGTGTTGCTAGCAATCTGTGCCAGTGTGGACTCCTCTTTCCACAGGTCCTTCCAGGAGCATGCTCCATCCTAGGCTTCCAGTGGGGTCACAGCCTCCTTCAGGCACATCCACCTTCTCTGGTGTGGAGTCCTCCACAGGCTGCAGGTGGTACCTATCCACCGCTAACCTGCATGGGCTGCAGGGGGACAGCCTGCCTCACCATGGGCTTCACCATGGGCTTCATGGGGAATCTCTGCTCTGGTGCCCAGAGCACCTCCTTCTCCTTCACTGGCCTTGGTGTCTGCAGAGTTTTCTCTCGCATGCTCTCACTTCTCTCTCTGTCTGCAGTTGTGCAGGTTTTTTTCCCCTTCTTAAACATGTTATCACAGGGGTGCTGCCACCATCACTGACTGGCTTGACCTTGGCCAGCAGCAGGTCCATCTTGAGGCCAGCTGGCATTGGCTCTGTCAGACACAGAGGAAGGTTCTAGCAGCTTCTCACAGAAGCCACCCATGTAGCCACCCTGCTACCAAAATCTCGCCATGCAAACCTAGTGCAGGGCATCACTTTATTTCCTAGTTTACAGAATGAAACCACATATTTCTCAAATTTAGCAGCTAACCCCATCTATGTGTCATTTTGCCCCAGTTTCTGGGCTTACACTGATGACGTCAAGTTTCTACTCACTTTGACCTGTCCCAGTCCTGCATTTCTTTATGGGCACAGCAGCGCACTGATGAATGCTTTTTCTTCAATTTTTTTTTTGCTCTGTGTCTTTGAATTATGTTTCCATTCTGAATTTCTTTGTGCAAAATTCCATGGATCTTTCTTGGTTGTATAGACTTGTAGTAAAAAAAAATAATCTTATTAGGTAGTTAATTCAACTACCGTATACCGTGTGAGTAACCTGCTTTGGAGTTTCCCAGTAGCAGAACATACCCTCATTACTTTTGGCATTCCAAGAGCATGTGCCTGAATTGTTAACACAATATTGACTGTTTAAACTCATTTTCTCAATGTAAATGTTTCAGTTATACATTTTAACAGAACTCCAGAACTTGGTACAGAGTACCACACTGTAAAATTGACAGCCTAAATATTTGCTACTCACGAATGATCTGTGTGTACAACCATTACCTATTTTTAGTATGAAAATCTACATGACTGACTATATCTTATGTATTATACGGTTGGGTCTGCTGACTATGAATAACCTACATAGATTTTTGGTTTTCGTAAGTCACTTCTGATTGTTTTACACATCTATTTTCTGTGGAACAATAATGTATGAGGATGCAGATACAGACTTCCAGCCCCTTCCCCTCACATCTTGTTCCCTTATAGCGGACTTTGGAACTGCCTTAGAGTCTCTGAATGCCTGGAGTAAAGGTATGGTAATGCATTCAAGTTTAAGGTATGAAAAGTATGTGACTTTTCAGTTTAAATATGAATTAAAATCTGGAGACAGTGGTATACCTGACAAAATTTGAGTTTGGCATATGACTACTTGTTAGATGTCTTGTAACCCAGATGAAGTACTGTATTAATGGATGTGAAGAATAAGTAGAGGAGAAGAAAATACTTTATGCTGTAACTTGCTGGAGCACAGATGTGTGCTTGGATCTATTCAATATGTTTGGTTTATAACCTGGGGGACATTCTTATTGATGTAGAATACTGGAAAGAAAGCATTGAAACTGTGGTGACTATTGGAAATGAAAAATAAAATGGACTTTTTATTTCAATTTTGAAAAACACCTTTTAATTTTAATCCTTTGTGCTTGCTGTTGTTTAGTGTAATATAATTCATTTTCTATGTTGGTTTTATGTACTGGTGTCAAGCTATGCTCTTTTAAGTGCTTGTTTTCTTACCCTGTGTGGCAAATATCTAATTGTATATCCAGTGTAGAATTGCAACCATTAGTATTCAGATGTTAACTCCACACAGTATCGTTCAAACTGAAGCACATTAGTGTCAAACTGTTAAATATTATTCAGAGGAGCCATCTGACAAGTTTGACAGTACTTACTCATCAGTGGTTTACTAGCACTGCTCTTACCTGCTTAATTAATTTTTTTTTCTTTTTTCTTTTTCTTTTTTTTCCTTCTGCACTGCAGGTAAAGTGAATAGTATAATCGAATGAATATGTGTCACTTGATGATAATGCTACAGATCAATTGTCAAATTCCAAGGTTGAATTAGCAGAATTATTAAAATTTGACAGACTTCTTCAGTGGCAAGGATTTGAGATTACAATCTGCCAGCTCCTGTCCTTGCCAGGGTCTCAAATGTCCATTTCCTTTTAAGTGGGACAGAACGTTTTAGTTTGCTAATGAAATCCTTTTTTGACTTGATAGATTCACGTAGCTGCTCCAACACAACCCAAAGAAGAAAGTCTTCATAAAAACAAACAAACAAACAAAAAACCCAAACCAACCCAAAAGTGGGTATTCCTGTACAATAGAGAAACCTCAGGAGCAGCATTTCCATAACATTTTGAGAGGGCCTTATCTGAGTGTAGTGCTAATGTGTACCTGTTGCAGTGAAGAGCCATGAATGTTCTTGGAACTTGCACAAACACTGTCTGTAAAGTACTATAAAACATCAGGTTCAAAAAATGACAGTTGAACATTTGAGGTTTATAGCCCTGTTGGAGATACTAAATTTGTGTATTATGCATTTTAAAAGTATGGCCTTGCCTTTCTTCTCCTTCAGCAGAGAGGACATTCACCTTTCTTTTATATACTCTACTAAAAAATACAACCAACCAAACAAAAAGAAACCCCAAAATAATAAAAAAAAACCAGGAAAAAGTCAAGCAATTAGTTTCTTATCTTCCCTTTCTGTCCGCCTCTGATAGCTTTTTCCAGTGCACATAGTTGCCTAATGCTTTGCTTGCTCCTTTTCTTTACTTAGAGACTTTATTTTCTTGCCTGCAGAGGCTGTGAGCCATTGATCAGTGATTTTAATAGTCATAGAAAATAGATTTTGTTTCCTCTCCTGCTTTGTGGCAGATGCTTGTAAAATGGTGACTGCAAGTAAAGCAATGAGGAAAAGCTGTTTTCAGCTTTGAGGATTTCAACCCCTCTTTTCTAAGGTCAGTTAATTACATTAAGTCATGATGTTTACATCGATTTCATATTAATTATTTTTATGTCTCTTAAGTTTTGAACCTCTGGTTCAGTTCAACTGGGCTAAAAATTGTTTTTATTTTTATAAGAAAAGCTAAATCTTTTTGCAACTCTGATTTCAGAATGTATGGCTTTGAGATACTATCTTTTTTAAAACTTTCAGGCCTAGATTTGCAGAGGGACAAATCCAGGCCATTTTGGACCTTTTCTGGTAAAACAGGGTGTGCACCCAGGATTCATCCACAGTCAGCATCCTGTTCAGCTTGTCTTGAGCTATTATACCACCAAAGATACGATGCCTTCATACAGCTTGCCTTTTTTTTTTCTTTTTTTTTCTTTTTTGTTTTGTTCAGTGGATCATTGCATTGTTGCCATTTGTTGCTCTCTGGTCCTAGTTCTGTTTCACAGTAAGCTTTTTCTGTTTCTCATCCAAGAAAAGGATGCTCATATTTTGGGGTTGTATTGCTACCGTCCCCCCTTAGGTTTGTTATTCTTTTGCTTTCCTTATTTTGTGTGATGTTTGCTCCCTGTTGTGGAAGTTATGATGACCAGTGATTGAGTGTACATTTATCTGTTTCCTAGGGTCAACCTATGATAGGTTTTATGTGTCCATTTCTTATTTAGACAACACTTAAGTCCCTAACTTTTACTGAAAGGCACTCAGAACAGTATATGCACTTGTATGTTTGCTAGTAAATATACTGTGGGAATTTAAAGCATTCTTTTCTATTCATGTCCAGAAATGCCACTATCTAGGTTTTCCTGCTTGGCTTAGCAATCTTCTGCTGCAGGGCTTTAGGATTATATACCATAGAGAAGACTGATCTACTGCCTACAAACTCAAATAATGTTTGATTTATACATTAGGTACTTTCAAAAACATGGCCAGAGGGGGAGGATCCATTCAATGTTTTGCATACTGTTTTTACTACCGGAACCATGAGGACTGCATTTTAAGATTTCTTCTGTTTGAGGAGATTCAAACTAGCAGTTTTTAAGGGCATGGGAAGTTGTGTGAGGTTCCTGCTTAGCTGGGCATTGCTTGACAAGCAACTTGCCACGTGGAAGGCTAAAGAGAGGATGAAGACAGTGAAGCAGGTGTTGAAGGTCCTTCTGTGGGGAAGAAAGAATTTGACTTCCTGCTCCTGATGGTCTGGATGCATTTTATTCAGTGATGCTGTGACACAAAACCCATAGATATGCCATGGAGAACAACACTGAGCTCCCTTTTACAAGACGAGTCACCATTTTGCTGAACAGAAACTGGCACCTGTTCCTTTACTCTTCCAGGACTACTACTCTCATGTTCTTCCTTTGACACGGCAGAGGAGTTGTTTATGGCACAGTTGCAGATAAGTTCTCAGCTGGGGAAGGCAGAGAGGGAGATCAACCCAAGTGTTCATGTTATCTAGCAGAGTGCTGTTAACCTTAGAAAACATGGATAAATCACGCAGGTATTAAACAAAAAAACAAGCCCATCACTGTTTGCATACTCACAAGAATAGCTGTAAATACGTCTTAGGCAGCAGGGTCACATTCTGGATCACTGAGATGCCTAAATTCCCAAGAGGTACAGGTATTCAGTTGTTCCTCAAGATTTGGTATTTCCTTTTGACTGGCTGAGGCATATCGCCGTTCAGTGCATGTCACAAATCTCTGTCTTTGGCACCTCATTTTCAGTGTACAGTGGAGGAGGAATTTATATACTTACAATACCATGAACTAAGCTGCTTCAGATGAGCATCAGGTTTTAATTCTCTGTCATAACATGCCAAAATTGAAGTGCCTGCATGAACGGGAACATTAGTAAAATGACAAGAACTGACTTGGAATGAGAGAGACTCAGCAGTGTTCAAGAAATCATCTCTATGAAGTTCACTAAAATTCATCCTCTAATCCTGTTTTGAAAATCATTCCCTTAGCATTATTTTCTTTCTTTGTACAGAAACCTGCTTCTTATCCGAGAATAAAATATTTTCTCATGTGACCTGGCCTGAAGTTGCCATCTAGACACAAATGGCCTATCTCTTGGAGAGGTATTTTTGATGTATAGGTCAGACTCGCAGTCTCTTGCAATCTTTACTTTTTTTCCAATTATCGATACAAAAATGTATTCCTAGGCTTAGGGAATAAGAATATATAAACATCTACTCACAAAAGACATAGTGAGAGAGGGGAAAGAAATACGATGAACTGTATTTGCAATACATTTCAGTGAGAAAATGCAGTGCTTCCCAGCCTTGAGATCTGTTGACTTCCCCAAGTGTGATATGAAGTAAGTGGTAGATACAGGAACCTCTGGAAACATTTCCCCAGTGTTAGCCAGCTCCCAGGTACCATACTGTCCTAATGAACTTGTTTATCAATTTCTCAGTTTCTTTGGGATGCCATATCAGTGTAAACCGGGGATCATACTCTTCATGGTGCTTAGTTGCATATCTATGCTCCTGTGTTTTTTACATCCTATCAGTAAAATTACTTTGCTGCTTTGCAGCTTGCAAATTCTTGCATCAACAGAGAGTGAACAGCAGAATGGTGTAAAGGTTTGCTATTTCATTACAAAAGTTAATAGAGTTCTGACTTTATACTTCAAAGATGCTTAAAAGAGTGATAAGAGAAGTTCAGTGTTTCCTGCTTCTCTAGACAGTATCAGAAATGGAAGACTAAGATTTGGTTCTTAGTATGCAAAATTCTCCTTTAAATCAAGTTCATTGGCTCTGTCCACTCATGCTTTCTTTTCCTCTGTCTTCCTCATCACTTGTTTTGTTACAGATGTTGCTTTGTAAGTAGTCTCTGGCCTATATATGTGTATATATGTGTTAACTCTGAGGAAAAGCTAAGATCTTGCTAGTAGCATTTACTTCTTGTTATAAGGACAACACTGATGAATACCAGCAAGGTCGGAACAGTGTCTATTTGAAGGTATGCTGTAAAACTGTTGCTGTAATTGGTACTAATTAGCCTCTCTGTTGACAGAGCTGTAAAGAAGCCAAGAAATAACTTTTTTTTTTTTTTCTTGCTAGTGGTGTCCCTTGATGTGGTAAAACCATGTTCGTACATTTGCACTTCCACAGATCTTAGTTTTATTCTCCAGGACTGTCAGCCAGGAATCTTTCACAAATGTACAAAGTGCTAAATGCTTTTCTAGAAGTAAACTAACACGCAAAGATTAAATAATTTACCATTTTAGGCAATTATCCTGGAATGAGCTCTGTGTGACCAGACTCTTTGCTTGACAGGAAGAATACACTCCATGAGGAACTTATTTGGGTATTCCCTCTGGTACCAGCAGCTCATTCATGGAAAATGAGAATGTTTTAATGTAGCTGTACTCAATATTAAACCATATTTTGGTTTATTATCATATCAAAAATAGGAAATAAGACATCTGGAAACTTTTATGTTAGATATAATTCCACATCATTAATAAAAAATGTGTAATTTAGCTTTTATGACACTAAAACTACAGCTGTTAGCACTCTAGAATCTTACATTAACATCACAAACTGTCTTCCCTTGTTCTTTTGATAATATTTGTGTCCTTGAATCTAGAAGAATTTCAGTAGCTAAAGAAGTAAAATGCAGCTTGAACTGCTGATACCATTTCACTTGGTTCTGAAATTCCAAGATAGGAAAAGCCCAACAAATGGAACCTGTTCTTGTGTCTCAACTTGCATCGGACTACTCTTTTTATTTTTATTTTTTTGCTAAATTTTCCTATATGAGTGTCACTTTAAAATATATTTGTATCCAGTGACAAATAATTATCTTTAGAATTCATGGTTTTCTGCATTTGTCCATTTGCACTTGTATGTAGATTCAAGTTTTTGTGCTTAGTACTGTCATTCATGTATGAATTTATTTGCTCTTTGTACTGCATGGAAGACCACAACTTCTGCTATAATGAATATAGTGCAATACTTGAGGAGACTAGGAATAATTACAAAAAAGCATAAATGGTTTTAGATTGAAGATATTATAAGTCTGTCACCAAATCAGTAGAACAGTAGCTTTAAATCCCTACTCTTCTTATCTTAAAATGTCCAGTGATGTGTGTGACACGCAGCTAATTCGCTGGAGGACTTTGAGTTTTCCTCCTGCTGCTATTATGCTGATGCCTAATATGAGAAAAAAATAGTAGCTATTTTGCTGATCTCAGTTTAAATGATAGCTGTGATTTCTGATGTTCACTGCTAAAATCAGTGTGGTTTTGGTTATTCATGCAATTTCAGTTACAGTTTGTGTATAGTTTTATATTTCAGGGAGTGACGTCCATGTATAATGCTTTGCATTAATATGGCTGAAGAAATGTCAGTCTAATGTTTAACATTGATGCAATATGTGTGTTCTGATTTATGTAACACTAACTTTAGACATATATCAACTTTATTTTTAAATTATTTAAATATATAATTTTATTTTTAATCTAAGATAGTTTTTAGTTTTTGATCCAGCAGATGAATATAAAGAAAATCTTACTCTACTACTCTAAGAAACTTAAAATAAAGAATGCAGCTTTTTTATTTCTTTTTAAAAGCAGCTAGTTTTAATTTAGTCTGTCAGAACTCCTAGACACAGCGCTATCTCCATGTATGCATGAAATACATGTTTTGCATCATTTCCAGTTTCTGCATTTTTAAATCCTAACACAAAATTTATCTCCCAGCAAACTTACTGAAAAGTTTTCAGCTTTAGTCAGTAAATAGTTTTTCTCAAAACTGTATAAAAGTCGCTACTTCTGTAACCCGGTGTGCTCTGTAGAAGATACGGTCTTTATGTTTATGTTGTTATCAGGGAAACTTCTTGCAGCTATGGTGGTGGTCATTTATTTTCAAATGAGTAGTAGTTACTAAAACATCCAGAATAGCTGACACAGGAAAATATAATAAAAAGGACATGGGTTAAGAATTTAAAGAAGAAAACATATTTTAATCTACTCTTGCCACAACTGAATTTCTTTATTGAAAAGGTCTTTCTCTATTGGATATTTTAAATTTCCTGTTAACTTATTGTAGTTACTTTACTGTCATCTCACCTTTATTTTTTCTGAAGGAATAATTGTGGAAGTGATACTCTCCCATTCTGATAATTTTGATGTTGATATAGGTCTTTGACAGAAAGTATGAGTAAGAGAGAGAAAAGCAAGTATAAATGAATTAGTTGCCTTACAAAGAAAAGCAAGATAAACTGCTACAATAATCTAATAGGGTTCTTTATGGAAATTTCTGAGATGTGAAAACTATATTTTTCTTGTTATCATGCATTGAATATGCTATTAATGTACTATTTTTAGATTAGATTTTTGTTGTCCCTTCCAACTGGAACTATTCTATTCTACTTGGTCTTGTTTTCTTGTTTTCTGCATTTTTTAAGTTTCTGAGTTTATTCTGCATATTTTAACTACATTTTTGGCTGTGTTTTTGAGAAGAATACAAACTGGAAAAAAATCATTTACATGTGTGACTGAGAAAAAAGTGTTTGACTGTTTCTGCCAGTTTGTAGAAGCTGAAGATTCTGTCCTTTATTTTCTAAAAGTTTATCACTTCAATTTAAAACATGCAGTCATTATTCTGTTAAGCAAATGCAAAACTAGATCAATTTTCATCCGTTAAATTATAGAAATTATTTTAGGAACATTAAAATTAGACAGTAGCTTGCTATCCCTCATTTAATCCACTCCTTACCAAGGTTGTGTGTTGGTGAGGATGGAAACTGGGAAATAAATAGCAGAGACACAAATAAGGGCAAAGAAGAAAGGGAAGAAATACTAGGGTAGAAAGGATGGGGAGCAAAGGCAGGAAGAGTAAAGTACATGAAGAATATACCAAGGAAGTGGGACGAGGGGGTGGGATAGCTGTGATGCTTTTGGCATGAAACATGGGGTAGCATTGTTCCCCTCATCCTGATTTTTGTTGTGCTGATCTCTGAGCTGCTTTGGGCAATAGCAGTTTGAGGAGAGCATTAAAGTTTCTTGATCCATGTTAAGGACAAGCTCAATGCTAGAAGTTTGGGATTTATACTCATTACCAGGGCAAATGAAAAATGCAGCTGAATAAAATGTTATTCTTTCAAAATATGGTGCTCTAGTTTA
>NW_010202042.1:0-2233 GCF_000695765.1 Mesitornis unicolor
GGAAAGGCCCGCGGGAAGGTCTGCGGTATTCCCGTCCAGAAATCCCGCACGACGCAGTCTAGGTAAACCTCTGCAGCCCTGCATGATCCTTCCCGGAGTCCCTCGCCAGTCTCCGTGGGGTTTGTTGTTGTTATTATTTGTCTGTCTGTCAGGAGCGAGCCTTTCCGTGCCTAAAAGCTGTCTGCGGCGGGCGGGAAAGAGCAACCCCAAATGCTGAGCCGGGCTGGAAAGAGCAATCCTAAATGCTGAGCCGGACTTAAGTAGCTAAACCGGAGCGGGACAGGCGGAGGAGTGCGCGGTGGCTCTGACCCCCTGCACCCCTTGAAGATGCCTTAAGCAGTCTCAGCGGTTCCCTAACTTCTGCCTCCATGGTTTTTCTGTTCCAGACGTCGTCTCACATCCATCCGACGCTAACTCATACAGACGTGGGAGGAAGAAACGAGTGCCTTACACAAAGGTCCAGTTAAAAGAACTCGAAAGGGAATATGCTACAAATAAATTCATAACCAAAGACAAACGGCGGAGGATATCGGCAACTACAAATCTGTCAGAGAGACAGGTCACAATCTGGTTCCAGAACAGAAGGGTCAAAGAGAAAAAGGTGATCAACAAATTGAAGACTACCAGTTAATGGATTAAAAATGGAGAAGCAGCAGCTCAAAAGTTTCAGAACTTTTTTCTCTGTGTGCAGATTAAAATAATTATTAATAATAATGAAAAAGAGAAAAGACAATGAACCTCTTCCTTCAGAACAAGAGATCTGTATCTTTGGATTTATAGCTTTGCTTTTTTTTAATTTTTTTTTTTTGTAATATTGTTGTAGCAAAATGGTTAAAAGTGACAGTTCTCCTGAAATCCCAAGCAGCCAGCCAGCATCACTGACAGACTGTAAACCCAGTCCCGAGAGATACACTTTCAATTAAGACACGATTTTCTGAGAAACTTGTAAGTGCTTCTACGACCTTACTATTTGAGAAGACTCTTCGTGGCCACGATGTGAGAGCTGCTTAACATGAGGAGGTCGATGTGGACACATATGCTGGTTTTCTTCCATTGCAATCCAAACTGTATGTTGAATGACTGCTCAGGTAAACCATAGTGAAAAAAAATGTACGATTACTGTATGTTTTTAAGCAATGCATTTAGTGTCAAAAAGTAATAATAAACCTCGAAGGTACTGAAAAAGGATTTCAGAGACGTCAGTAATGAAGGAAGTTTTGTGGAGGATCTATCTTGATAGCAATTTAAAGTCATCGCAAACTAGGGAGAATAGAAAGTATATTTGCTTGGAGATGTCTTTTGGTTTTATTTTTTATTTTCAAAAGATGATTTGTCATCTGAACTAGGTGTTTTGGTTGTTGTTTATTTTTTCTTCTGCAGACCATACAATAGATACATTTTAAAGAATTCTGCCTATTTTAAACCTCAAATACTCTTCAAAAATTAATAATCTAATTCCCCAGAAATTTTAAAATATTGACTCTGGGTGGATACAAAAAACGTGAACATTGGCATTTCTTTACAATAAAAAAAAACTTACTGGAAAAAAATATCCAAAAACTTTGAACTGAAATATATTTTTCCCCAGAATTATTTTGATTTATATAATCTATATTTTGATCTATGAGTAATTAGTCGTTTCTCCTTGTTTATTGTCTGTTATGAGGCCGCAGTAGAACGTTTAGGGATTCTTTTTACAGCACCTTTTAATCCAATCAGTTATTTCAACCAGCACATTATTTTGTTTTTATTCACTATAAGAAGCTATCTTGTAAATTAAAAAAATCAGCGCACTGTGAACATGTACTTGTGCACCCTCTTTTTTTTATATATTTCTACTGAAAAATGAAAACCCAAGACGTGTAGATAGGTATAGTAGTATTAATACTGTTAATAAAATAGTCACTGTAACAAAACCTGAAAGACATACTCTTTATTATTCGATACCTACGTGCATTTCGTAAGAAAAATATAATGTATCTGTCTTGTATTACTGTTGTCTTCCATTATGTAGCTTATATGTATATACGGTGAATATTTTTCCTGGACGGTATTTCTCTGGGGGCAGGCATGCCTGATAACCAGCGTTCCTAAGCTATAAATGTTCCGGTAATGTTAAACAGTGGTTTTGCAGCGGGGCTGGGAGTCAGGGGGAGGAAGAGCAGGACGATACCAATGCAGTGCCCCAGCCCTCGCCGGCAAATGGAGTCCAGCGCCCCCCCTCCCGCCCTGT
>NW_010202043.1:0-5445 GCF_000695765.1 Mesitornis unicolor
CTGCTTCTTCTCATCATTTGCTACCTCTTGCCTTGTGTATGCGGGCGCCCTGGGCGCAGAAGGGTATTTGGGTCACCGTGGGGTCCCAAGGGAGGTCAGCAGCTGATGGTTCGGGGTCCTCGGTCCCCAGGAGACTACAGCTGCGAGAGGTCATGAAGGGCTGTGCGCTGCTTTGATGTCCAAGGCCGTGTGGCACACTGAAGTGTGGGATCACTTGTTGGCAAAACTTTGACTCTGTGGTCGCTGGCCGTTAGGGGCTGAACCCGTCAGCCCGGACCAAAGGGTCTCCATCTGGCACCTGCTGGCATCCTTGCCTCATTTTGTTTCTCCAGTATTATGCTCATTCATTGCATGTGAGCTTCGAGTACTGCTTCTCTCATAAAACTAATTTTGGGCTGGCCACCAGGAGACACATATGCCCTGTGCAGAACCACACAAGAACCATCACTGCAGCATCTGCTTGGGCACCCTGACTATGCTGAGAAGGCCAAAAATCCAAGTCGTTAATTCCCCCAGAATCATGTACTTTCTGTGTTTTAAGTTTTGCAAGCCTTAGGGAACTATTGAGGAGGACAGCAAGAAAGGCTATAAATCAGTGTAGGGTTAGGGAAATGTGGAAAGGAAGCTGGAAGAACAAACGTGCAAAGACTTCATGCTGAAGAAGATAGGGGTTTGGAAGGACCTTGTCTGCAACACTGCTGTGTTCAAAGGAATGATGCTTGTACAGGTGCCTGTGCAGAGAGCTGAGACTGTACCCCTGCCGTGCCACCTAAGGCTGCACAGGTGGCTGTGCCAGCTCCCTGCTCAAGAATGGTTACAAGCCCTTAGAGTTTGCTCAGGACCTCCTTATTATTCATTGAATAGATTGATCCCAAGCTACACAAGATCTGTGCATAATAGCTGTGTGTTTATAGCTGTAATTACTGATATTGGATATGCTGACTCATGCATGTTGAATTCAAAGTGCAGAAGGAACTATTGTATGTGTGCATTTGTTAAAGAAAAGAAATCATATAGCATTTCAATGTGCTACTTCCATTTTGTTCCATTTTGTTCAAGGTCCTTACCTCTATTTTTTTATCTGCCTTGGTATTTATAACGATAGCAGAGCAACTACACTGAATGTTTACTCTGATCAATGTGTAATAGTCACACCACTGAAATGACAATGGCTTCCCTAAGTCAGAGCTGCAGGAGAGATCTCTGGTAAACTAGCTTTTGGTCTCATCCTCTGATGCTTCAATTTCTGCTTTTCACACCAGTAGTAATACAGTGTCTCATACACACTGCAGTCAGATGTGCCATCTGGCTCAGCTCTAAATCTTTATAATGGATTACACTTTCTTAATGTATTCAAAATCTGCAGCATTAACTAGCTTGTGGTGATGTGAGTATTTGGAAGATGATGGAGAATAAGCTAATACAGTCAAGGCTTCTGAATATTTCCTTTCAGATCCATAAGGTTGACTGTTTTATGTTATGTTTCACCTCAACGGGCAAGACTGAACTGTTTGAACAGAACTCACAAAAGAAGTTTTAAGAAGAACTGCAGATAGCAGTGGCACTGGCTATATGCAGCTAACAGGCAACATCAAGTCTCAGGCCCAAGAAGAAGAGCAGAGAGAACTTCTGATTCCTCTGCCTGAAAAAAAGCATCCTAAAGTAGGAGCAAGTTTCTTCCTTCTTTCTTCTTTGTTAGCCAAACATAACTGACTGGGTTTTTCCACTCATATGCGCACTCAGTAACAGTGTTATATGATGCAAGAAAACTGTCAGTAGATGACAAGTTATAAATCTCAATGACCTTTTTTCTTCTCCTCACACTACCAGGGTGGTAGCTAGGTGCCCTGGGGTCTGACATCAGCATACTGTACAGATATAGGAAACCAGACATATGAAAAACAGCCTGAAAAGAGTTGCCACTAACTGTGGTAGTAGAGAGCTCCTTACAATCTAATTTTCTGCAATTATCATTTTGGTAGGTTGCACTGAATTCCGTGCTAACACGTTCTGCTGCTTATGTCATATGAGCTAGCAAGGTAACTGCAGAACATATGCAGCCATAAGTGGTAATCCAATATATTTTCCTTATATATTCGCTCTTTGATGGAACTGATGGTGATGTTTCTGTAGAGGACATTTACGTTCATTGCTTCACAATATTAAAGCATCTCACAGCCTATGTATTTCTTCCACAAAATATGTGAGATGAGAAAAAAACTGTTAGTTTTATAAATGAGTGACTGACGACATGTATTGACAATACACTAAAGTCAGTTTTAGAGACTCATAGTTCCAGATCAAAAGTGCTGCCACAGTGATGGTCTGGTATAAACTCACTTTGCTAGCTCAGACTCCTTCAGACAGTTTATTTGAATCAGCTTTATGCTGATGAGTTTTTCACCTTTCCTCCCTCAACAGCTTACATTCTTGATTGTGTGGGGAGTATAACTGAGTGCCATGCCTGAGCTAGAACAAGTTTTTGCTGCTGGGAGTGTCAGTGGTGCACAGGCCCAGGATGAATTTTGCTGAAACCATCAGTAGTTGCAGCTGGATCATTTTGCAATGCAGAGCATTTAACATTTTTATTACATCTTCACATTGTCAAAGCATTTGCACAAGGATGGCAGCATAGAGTGCTCAGTCATGCCAGCGTACTTATCTGAGTTCCAGTTGCCTCTGGAGATTAGATTATCAAAGTAACTTTTTTTTGTCTCAGAATCCATAAGACAGTGCTGATCTAAGCTACTAAGTTTAGCATACAGTCTACCATCATGCACAGATAGTATTTTTGGCCCACATTAGTACTTTCATTCATACGTTCCTTTGTTTTTACATATCCAGTATGTATATATATAAAAGGATTTTAGAAATCTGAAAATGCCTTCTGAGTAGCAATGGGTAACAATACCTTTTGCATCAAAAACCTTCCTCTAAATCATGATTTATGCAGATGTTAAAACTCAACATGCTGTCTCAAGGCTGTCAATTCTGTGATATGTTAAATTGAAGATTTTTTCTAGAAATACATAGAACTACAAAGAGTTTTATTTCCTATCTTAATTAAAATAAGCAATTTTATTCCTTCTCCTATATTCCTCTCCCATCATGTCTTTGAAGAGTATGCAAGGTTATACTAAAAAAAATCCAAACTGTTTTCTGGTTCTATTGATTTGATCAGCTTATTAAAATAATTTAAAAGGATATATATTAAAATAATATTAAGCACTTTACAGGAAATTAAAATTTATTAGTCTCTCACATTTGTCTGAATATTCAAGGGCAGTTTCTCCTTTCTGTCCGGTAATTGCGCATATCATAAACTTATATTCTTACATGCTCTCAAGGAGATGTGAGCTATGGCATATCAGCATACCTGAAAGGATTTTTTTTGCTAAAAACAAGAGCAGGAGAGAAGGCCTTATAAAAGGCCTCTGAATGCTTTCAAGAAAGCAGATATTTTCCAGTATGGATTACCTAGATTTCTGATGACTGCTTTCAGAAGAACATAACTTTTTCATTCTAAGAACTGATTGCTCATTTCCTCTCCCCTTTTTTTTCCTGCTCCACAAGCATAGTCACTCAGCTATGCTCTAGAAATCAGAGAGCTCTTCATACAGATACTCATATGAGCCATGATTCAGACATCTGCTTACAAATTGGCAAATCACTCTTCTCAATCCCTTCCTTAGAACAAAACTGCGGTCTTTGTACCATTGATATTATTATTCTGAACAGAACAGGTGCACTTTTCTGGAAGCAATGAAATATGGGAAACTGTCTCCTCCCTGTTTCACCTTCTGCAGTTCAGCCAGGCTTACAAATAAATTCAGTCTTTCTGGATTCGTCATCCATGACTATGCCCTCTTAGCCACCCGCATATTCCTCCATTTGTCCTAGTTAGTGAACACTTCTGCAATAAGCTGTGTTTCTTTGGTTGTTTTTGTAACTATGAGGCTGCAGCGCATGCATATATAGTGCTGACAACATGTAGACAGGACTTCCAGTCTGAGTGTTGCCCTGATTTCCTGGTTTTTTGGAGACAATTATGTAATGTAAGCCAGGTCCACAGGGGAAATTGCCTGTAAGAGAAAAGAGATTGTAAAACCTTTATTAAAAGTGAAAGAGAGAGAAGCACCTGTGTGAGATAAAATGCCAGGACTACCAACCAGAGAACATAAAACATTCTGGCAGTTAATTAATTAAATTAAGTTTTGCCACATGTTCACTTCAAAACTGAGCAGCGTTGAGCTCTCCCAGCTGTCGAAAAATAGATGACATTGATTCTATAGGATATGTATCCTAAGTGATTTAGTCTACGAAGGCCAGTCACAGAGAAATTCTGAAGCTGTGTTTAATTTTCATGTTGATTTTACTGCTTAGGAAATATAGATGCAGAGTGGTACAAAATCTTCAGAGAAAGTGATGAAATTAGTAAAATGTTAGAGTGAATGTCTGGATGTTTTTATTGACTAGTCTTCTAGTTACATGCTTTTAAAAATAGTATTGAAATGGCTGTAGGAATGTCATTTTAGATAAAAGGATTATTTGAACTCACCATTTTAAAGAAGCCTCAGATTTAAAGTGAGACTGCATTTATAAAGAATTTTACATGTTCACTTATGATACACTCATTAATTCACAATAAGCTATGTTATTGGAGTATAAGAGTCCAGCTTCATAACTGAACCAACCTGAAAAATGAAAATTCCATTTGAACACAAGCTAGAAAAAATGTTGGCATCTTTAAATTCTACAAAAGCAATAATTACACCAATAAAAAATAAAAATTGTAGGTAATAGCCTGTAGCATGCACCCTGCTGGCTTTTGTGACTTTCTCCTACTTAAAGCTATGACTTGTTGATTTTTTTTTTAGATACTGAATCAAAGTACACTCTGGTCTGAGTGCATGCTTCAAATTTCTCTGGCAGTGAAGTATAAAACTCCAGTTCACTGTCTGGCAGAGCAAGATTGTCTGTCCGCGAAATCTAATGCCAGTGCAACATCTTCCATGTAGAGAGATCCCTTCTCCCATGCTTGGGATTCTGCCCCCTCTAATAAAGAAACATTTGTTCTTAAGTTTATCAGTACTGTTACAGTAAAAACAGTAAAAAAAACAGTACTGTTTTCCCTTTTAAAGAGTATCTCATGTTCAGAGAAGAATGTACTCAGTATTCATGTCAGGGAATTGAACCATGAGGTGCAGTGCATTTTCAATGGGTTTTGGTGCCATTTCACTGATAAAATCCTGCACTCCAGGTGCTGTGCTTATTATATTTAAGTATTTTGGCTTCTGCATATTAATATCACTTTAAGGGAGAAAGTGAAATACTGACAGGATGTGTTTCTAGGTGCAGTATTGAAAGAAGGGACTCACCATGGCTAATTCCTGTTTTGCTGGCAATGACTGCTCCACAGCCAAACAAAACCAAAACCAACAAAAA
>NW_010202044.1:0-25398 GCF_000695765.1 Mesitornis unicolor
GGGGGGGGCGCTGTGGGTGTCACGACACGGGTAAGAAATGGCGGGATATTAAAAATTACGTTAGTTTGGGTTTTTTTCCTTTTTTTTTCTTCCACATTGATTATCAATGTCACCCTCCTGCCTGAGGTTTGAGGACCGTTCTCTTACAACCGAGTTTTCCAGTGTGTTAGGTATAAAAGATGGCAGGTAAATTAAAAAATACAGCGAATCCATCCTCCTCTCCCTCGGCAGGGCAAGGAGGGCGTTCAGCAAAATCCCTCCCCGGCTCCAGCTGCAGTTTTAGGGGCTGTTTAAGCCTCTGACAATCCCAGCATTAAGGTAGCAGTGGAGACTGTATCTCTGCCTTCTGTCAAATCAAACAGGCACCTCAGACAGGTCCCCAAAATGCAAAGCTATTAATGGTGTTAATTTAATGAAACCTGCAGCAGATGCAAAAGCTGTCACCTGATTAAATCACTTTTAAATTACTGCTGTTATCTGCAGAAACAAATGGGATCGCAGGTTTGGTGGAAGATGCACTTGGAAAGCATCCCTAGCAAATTTAGCCATGGCAATGTGAACCTGCAGCATGTCCAGGCTCCCACAGGTGATTCACTGCAAGGTAAAGCCAAATCTACTTTTGCCATAGCTCCATCTATATCAGTAATCAGCTGAAACCTTAGTTTCTAGTCTTGTTGACAAAAAAATAAAACAAAACAATATACTGACAGGTAGAATCTCTCTATTTCTAAAGGAGCGCTCTGCTCAAGGCAGCAGTCACTTTACCGACCCCAAGCGCCTGTCCCGGCCCCATTGCCGCAGTTGCCTCCACGCTGCCAAAGCTCTGAGCGGGATCTTCTGCTCCCTGAGACAGTGATCCCCTTGTGCCAGGCTGGGAGCTGGAGATCCACCAGAGTGCTCTCTCACAGCGCCTCTGTTCGAGGCCCCGCTGGGTGCCCTCCCTTCCCTCACAGGGACTTTTGTCAAGGTTGACTGAGGTTCAGTGCTGCCCAGCTTGAACCAAGTGCATTTGATGATTTCATGGAGCAGAACAAGCAACAAGAGTAAGTGGGGGCATCCTTTATATGTGAGGGTGCGATGTGACCCACCTGTCCTTTAACTTCTTACCAACCTCTGAAGGAGGGCTGCTTTGTAAACGCAAGTTTTCTATATCACCTCTGTGTATTGCCAAACAGAAAAAACACCCTGGTACTGCGTATTGTAACTTTCTCCTGCGTGCCCCTGTTCTGCAAGCCCAGGGATGGCCAGCAAAATCTCCATTGCCGGCTACAGCAGCAGCAGCACGTGAATGAACCAGAACTGTGTAATAAATGTAAGCGTTAGGGAAAAAACCGTCATTGAACAGGTTACGTCTCGTAGCAAATGAATGTACTTTTCAATAGAGAACAGTGACATTCACATTACTGTGTGCCATGATATTCCCTTTTTTTTTTGAGAAGCTCAGTAATAATTACTACTTTTTCCCATCAGTGCATTTTTCCCTGTGATTAATAAAGGTGATTTTTATAGGGTATCTAGGAGAGCTTGTGACCCATCAGCCCTCCAGAGGTACAACCACTGCTACACACTGCATTTATAAGCTTTGAAGGGGGAAAAAAGTAATAATCTCAGTGTTGGTTATGCTTACGCAAACTCGGAGGGGTTAGGGAGCCGGGTGAAGACCTCAAAGAGCAAAGAGAGGGTGGGTGTGAGGACTGCACATCCTCTTGGAAGTGGGTGCTTTTTCTGCTGTGGTCCAGATGCTCATAAATTTCCCGACCTGGTGATGCAAGATGTGCCTTGAAGGCAAGATGCTGCCTAATACGAGACTGCTGCTGCATAAGTAGGATTGAAGTTGGCAGCACATACCCACGCCATGGTTTTGGAGACTTTAGTTCCCAGCTGAACTCATCCATAAGCAAATGAAGCAACGGCGGTGAAGTGAATAATGGTTTTCACAACGTACACTGCTCTAACAGACTTGGCCCCACTTCAGTCATTTCACACGGGTCCAAACCCCAAACTGGTCTGAACGCAGACTAATGCCCCTTTTCTTCATTTACATCACTTTGGTCACTGCTTTGGCTGTGTCAGTTTTATTTAACAGATCATTAAGGCCCTTTTGCACACAGTTTCCTGTCCAGCTTGGGAGCTTTGCTGGGACACCAGTAATGTACACAAGCACAGCTGAACCTTAATGGCATAACCCTGAACACGGCCACTCTGGGCAGCGCTCAGCCATGGGGCTTCCCTTCCCATCCAGCTGGGGGGCAGCCGCATCCCTGGGCACCCCTCTTTGAACGTGCTGAGCCCTGAAAAACCTCATCCCTCCCAAGTTCTGTTTTTCCAGCTTGTAGCCTCTCTTCTGAAGGGGGGGTGAAATGAAAGGAGGAAAAAAAAAAAGCCTGATGCAGGTTTTGGCAGCTTTCCTCTCAGAACATTCCACACTTGCACATGAAAGGGATTTTTTAGCAAACCAGAGCAGAGAGTCAAAATAACAAACACAAACAATTACCAAAAAATTGCCCCACTCAGTAGTTTTTCTGACTGCTGCTGGTGGCTTAGAGAGGGGCTGGTTCATTGCCTAATCTTGGGCTCAGAAAAAGACAGTTCAGCTTTAAGTTTACAGTGTTATTGGCCCAACTACAGAGGATAAGATTTCCCTTAAGTCTTTGCCCAAGGCCTAATGATGACTCCAAAAATAACAAGCCGCCTTGAGGTTGGAAATTTTGGTTCAGAGAGATTTCGCTCATGTTCCGTAAATGATACACAAATATTCATCCGAGTGGATGGAAAACGCTTAAAAGCTGCATAACGTAGCGCAGGAGACCAATCCCGAGATGGAAATAATTTACTTAATTCTTTGCAGCGCTGCTGTCACTTCCAGCCATCTGTTAGCTGGGATGCCACTGGTAATCTATTAAGCAGCTTGGGAGATGAAACCTCCTGAAAGCAGAGATCACAAAGAGTTCACTTATTTCTCTGCCGTCGAAAAGGAAGTGGGTGGGGAAAAGGGATGAAAGGATGAAACACACAGCTCATCCTCTTCTGGCTTCAGGATGAAAGCTTTGCTCTGAAAAAACCCAACAAAGTGGTAATTTCATACTTCCTTAACAAGAAACGGTGTCAAAGATGTGGAGCGAGCAGCAGTCGGAGGTGCTCTCTGAGCCCGATTATCTTCATTACATGGTAGTTTGTAGTTTTAATCCAAGAGGTCTTCTCTAGGCCTGTGGGTTTGCCAAGTAGCCAGGTCAGTATACTGATATTCCTGGTTTTTAGTAGTGACTCACAGAACAGGGGAAGAAAAGCAGCACAAATGCATTTCCCATTCATTCTGGGAGTGATTTATTCCTGCAGGAAACACCAAAACGCTGCCCCTGCAACTTGGTCATGCACTCAGGTACTCGGTCTCAGTGACAGCCATAGCAGCAATGCCTTTTGTCCTTCAATTTTTGGGGTTTCACATCATTCAGTATCTCTTTGCAGGCTAAAAGAGGGGCATCAAACTCATCCTTTGTACTCTTTGCTGCCTGGTCAATCTCTGTAGCATTTCAGATAGGCAAAAAGGACATTTTTTATGTTGTGCATACAGCGGATGTGAAAGAATGTCTACACCTAGTATTGAAAGCATGGAAAAATTATGAAGTCCGTAAATACAGAACAGGAACTGAGAAATATTTATGGCTGTTCCTCTGGACTGTAGCTTGAAAAAGAACCTGAAAGGTTTTAACTTACCTCTAAGTTCGTACATTTTTTGTAACACCGGGAGAGCTTTAGTGCTGTAATCGTTAGCATAACTTGTTCAAATATTTCAAGCTTCCACCTCTTATTAATGACATGGAAAAACACTTGACAACTATCTAATCAAATGCTCACCAGCAGTCGTATCCCACGGGCAGCTGAGATAGGCTCGATGGAAACAGAAACCACATTTGTTAGCGCTGATACGGGCGCAGCTGAGCTGCAGGCTGGCACGTCCTCCTGCTGGAGCCATCGGCCACCACGAGTCCCCATGGGCTGAGGGCTCCGGCCAGGACAGACCTGGGACTCCTCTGGGAAAACACACACTGAGCCGTGCTGGGGTAAGGAAACAGCCACATGCTGTGGGAAATTAATGTAGAAAGGCAAATTAGAAGCCCCCGCACATTTCTCACGCGGTGTCAAGACACTGACAGCAATTTCAGTGTTTGGCTGAGACATGAAAGGGTGGGTAACGTTCCCCCGTCCCAACCTTTTGTTGTTATTATTATTTGCACATTTGGGTGTGAAGTGACCCAAGCAGTAACACAGGGATACAGCCAGGCAATGGTTTTGACTTCTAGGTATGGTACTTCTGGAAAAGCCAAAGCTACAGAACAGCAGAGCAGACCCAGGCGAGTAAGTGCATCTGCTCCCTGTGCTGGGCTCTGACACTCAGCATGCTGGTCACTGGCTCCCTCAGGAAATGTCCTCTCTTTGGGCAATTCAGGAACAGCAGCGGGGGCAGGGACAAATGCTGGCCCTTTTCTCGCTTTGGAGCACCAAGCATGCTCAGGAGAGCGCTATCTGCTCTATAAGGCCAGCTTTCAAAGCAGTTTTAGTCAGATTTCTTACACGCACAGTGATCTTGAGTTTCGACGGTTTTGAACAAAGCAACACCAACTGCCTTTAATGAAAACCAGAGCCATTTCAGTATTACAGCACAGTATTTAACTGCATTTATCGCCTACAGAAAGTTCACCAAGTCCACCACGTTTGAGGAAACAAGGAGCCGTGACCTTCCTGTATTTGCAGCCTTACTCCAAGACCAATATCCCTCCACGTTATTCTGCCAAGAACCAGGAGAGGGTGCTGTTAAATTTGGCTGTTACTTCATTTATCTGGCGATTGACCACATTTTGTAAAATGCCTTTCCCTATTTCTTCCCACACCGTCCAAGCCCTTTTAGCTCCTGACTGACATGGATTTGCCACTCCTATCAGCCAAGATATGAGTAGCAGCACCGATGAAAAGCATCTCGCACTTCATTATAATAAAGCTCCCAAATTGCGGTAATCGGAAGTCACGCAGCAGCTGCTGAGCTCTTGTATGGCAACACACAGTAAATTCATGCAGATTCTTTGGATGAAGGTACCCCGCAGCTTGCTTTAACTGTGGCTGAGCCAAAAGGGCACTTGAAGCTCTTGGACATGAGCTGTGCTGGATTTAAAACACGAGGGACCGCCTCTGGGACAGGGAAATGAACACGATCACATAAACAATAGTTCTGGTGTGTCAGGGGGCAGGCATTTGGCAAAACTGGGTGACTCTGTAAGAGTCACTGCTCTGGTTTAGGATGAAAAAAGCTATAAACAATTCAGCTTTGAACCACAGCCATGGAATCACTTGGGATTTGGGATAATATCAACAGATAATATCAACAGATCCAGGACCTCTCTCAGCATCATAGACCTAATATTAGTTTTTAAGCCAGATGCAAATGCTACTCACTTAAAATCAATCCGAATCTTCAGTAAAAACATAAGCACGTTCTGAGCTGTAATCCAAACTTGAATATCCAAACCTTTTTCTCTCCCTCTCTTTCTCCACGTCAGTGGGTTAAGTACCTTGAAGTGAGCGCGATGGAAGAAATGCAATGGGAACAGAGAAACGAGAGGAGGCGAAGAAGGTACAAAAGCATCTCCTGCTGTTCAAGTGACTTTCTGCAATTTGAGACAACAGCTCAAACGCACCATGGCATCCCACCCTCCTGCCTTCCAGGAGAAAAACACACCATGACGGAATGGAAGCAACTGTGCTAAGAGGGACTGAAAGCAGAAAATGGGATAACGATGGGATATGAAGTGATCTCGGCCCAAACTGTGTTCAAAACATAAAATAACTCAGCAGACGCATTGGGCGTATTTGTAGAATATTTTAATTTTTAGCTGAGAAACACACAACAGGGTAGAGTTTAAGGCATGCAATCAGGCATGAAACTTCTCTCGCTTGCTTTTTGTGCGCATACCTTCAGTGTAAGTTCTATGACAAGGAGCAGATCCTATTGTTGAGCTCTACGTAAAGCAACGCTGAGTACCTACTTACAGCCTGAGGTCTGATGCAACGCTTACAGCTGTGCCTGGAATGCAGGATTTGCTTATAGGGAAACTCAGTTCCTTTTCTGTCTGTGCGATCTGTTCTGCACCACATAGAGAAAATGTCATATATTTCACAAAGTAAGTTTGGTCAGTGGTAATACCAACAGTAGCAAAATACCCTTCTCCACATATAAACATGCTGCAATTACAGACATCTGCTTGCACGGTTTTACTTTGATTGCTCTTTTACAGGAAAATACAGATAAACTCATGGATAGGAAAAAAGCTTTGATTTCTGCACCTTGCAACTCTAGTTGTTGGTTTTCTTCTAAAAACCAAACCAAAATCAAACACCACAACTAAAAGCCAATGGGGCAATGACTTTTTTACTGATGAGGCAAAAGAGCAATTCAAAGATTAAGAATTTTGTGGACTTAGGCACATTATCTTAGAAACACCATAGGTATTGAAATAAACATCATAGGCATCGAGATGCTGCTAAGAAACATATTTCCATTTGAGTAACTTTTGGGTGGTAGTAGTGTAAAGCACCTTTGTGTCTACTCCTATGGGGCATTTTCTCTTAACAAGCAAATAACACAGTACCTGACAGGGAGCATATTGCCAAGGAAAATGTTTATAAGCAGCTACAAATGAGTATATTCTGTCTTTAATGCCCTACCATTGCTTATACGGCTTCTGGTTTTACTTTTCATTATTATTACTTTAAAACATGATAGTCAAAGACTCTTCTTCCTTACTCATACATTTTTAAAATCAATATGATTAAAAAGCAATCTACTGTGCATCCAAGTGATGAATGTGGTAAGAGCTCATTCTGCATTTTCTCAGGAAGGTCCCCATCCTGCATCTTTCAGTATCACTACGACTTCTGCTGCAATTACTGGGAAGAGACAAATCCCAACTCCTAAATGTGCGTAACTGCCCGCTCCCAAGTACTTCAGTGGTATCACAAGTCCCGTCCTCCGCTGTGGCAGGCGTTAAGAGATATAGTTATTACAGTGGCTTTTCAAAAGAGGTAATCCTGAGATTACAAAGAGTTGGCAAGGCCAGAACTGGACAGTCCCATGTCCTAGGCCCCATCACAACACAAGAACCCATGCACGTGCTTACAGTGAAACACAGCTCGAGCACGAGGTCAACCACCACTGAAAGTGCCTGAAGCAAGATCATGACTTCACCATTAAATCTTCCGAGAGCATAAAAGGAAAATGAACTCAGTGCATAAGAATTACACCTTAAAACATGCATATGGAGGCAGTGACCTCTTCTTTGATTTCCTAAAAATGAACAGGCCATTTAGCTCTGGGGAAGAATCAGAACTCCCATTCCCACTCTACCTAGGGAAGAGCCCATGGAAACAGTTTTCTTTACACATTACTTGCAAGAGTGGCTCAGAGTTAGAAGAAATAATCAAGTCCATCAAGTGAGTTTTCATCCTCAAAAATTACAATCTAGACTTAGTTTTAAAACATTGATAGCAACAGTAATATATAAAACATATCTGGCCTTTCTGACAGAAAAGAACTATGAAACGATCAAAAGCAGCTAACTGTGCATTTAGGTTAGCCAGCACATAAGCAAAAGTTCAAGAAAAGCAGTGCAAAAAATGAAAGAGTAAATAACAAGAGAATGTGAAACAGCTCGACTACACACTGCGAAGCTTGTAAATAGAGCACACAGCTAATATGCTTTCCCAACTTAAACTGCAATTTAGTAACACTGCAGTGAATGAGTTAAAAAAAGATTGTATGCCAAAATGTGCTTTGCTGCTCTGACACAGTCTCAGGATGACATGGATGGCTCACTGGAAGCATCTTCCTTCACCACCCTGATATTTCATCTTTAATTGGTCTGGGCAGAAATACATCTCCCTTCTTCTCAAGCTGGATGCAAGCATGGCTAAAACACAATGTCACCTCCCTGTTCCATTGCAGCTACCAAAAGTTACAACTAGGAGTCCCTGAAATACTTCTCCAGGGCAAACAAAATTAGGCAGGAGGATTTAGTAGGAAGATTTTAGTAAAACAAAGCCAGACTTTGTTGGTTCACCCTCTGCCAAAGTACTTCTGCTGCTCAGAGCAGGAGAGCTCAGGAGGCCTAGGAGAGAGCAGACGCCTCCCAAAACCAACACTGAAGTTATGCTGAAATGCAGGACATGCCCTGGTGAAGCTTTGCTGAAATCCATGTGCCCAGTGTGGGATATTATTAACTGTCAGCTTTCCTAATGGCTGTTACAAATTCTTCAGAGATTTTATCTATCCTAGAGGTTTTGTTCCCTAGGAATACAGGTTATTCCATCCTCTGAAGAAGGTGATTGTCTACTGCAAAAAAATGGGGGAATTTAAGAAATATAGGCATGAAAATCATGACTAGAGAAGTGTTTTGATTCAACAATAAAGGCAAAGCAAAACAGGTATCGCCTTGAAACAACGAAGTTACACAGGAAGGGATTGGATTCTATTGAGCTTAGCCCTGAAAGACGCTGTACTTTCATGATTAAGTTTGCTATAAATGACTCATCCTCAAGTAACATGAAATGTACTCCTCAACAGCTTCTCCCAGCAATTCAGCATGTAAAAGCTGGTCACAAATGAAAATCATAAGGCAAAAAAACCCCAAACCAACAACCAACCACCCCATGTCCCATTTCTCATCATCATGATGCCTCACAAAAGAAAATATAAAAATTGAAAGCATTTTAACTTGTGAAATACGAAACGCAGTTCATGCTGTGGAGGAATACCTCAGCCTTTTAGCTACGAAGCAGCCTTCCCATGGCTGCTGGGTTATTGGCTATCATGCAAAGACAATTAGTCGTTCAAGCAATTAAGAAGGTAAGTAACTCCTAAAAAGGCTTTGAGCTTTTCAAGCCCTAAATGCAACTGCTATAAACCTAGACTGTTCCTGAGTGTAATTTAGTTATCGTATTGCCTCTCCTGAAGGGATTCATTGTATCATGTGTTGTAAATTCTCGATGCTCTTTTAGCTGCAGTCTGAGCCTCTGCTGAATTCTCCTCTTGCTCCTCCGACTTCTTATGGTTTAGAAATATGTCTGACTTTAAGAAGCGGCTGTAGCTGTCGTACTTCATGAGATTGAATATCTGGTGAGAGGGAGAAAAAACACAAAAACAATGACCTAAGCAATACCACATTTTAAATGAGGACAGCACATGAATTGTAATGTATTTTTGTTGTTAGTACTAAAGCATTACTAAAAAGCAAGACACCCAAGTACACTTCAAACTCTCAAAAGTGGCTGCACGTAGCAAACAATGTTGTAGGTTCCACAGTCACTGTTTCGCAATAATATCCACATTAGTTTAAGAATCAGATTCTGGTTTTCACAATAGCTGACTCTGAAAACTTAATACTGAAAAGCTGAAATAGTAAACTGGATCTAGACTGAAACAACTGGTTTAACTAATGTTTCTTAAACTTATGCCAATTTTCCTATCCTGTAGACTACTACACCACGAATGCCAAGAAAGGTCTCAGGCCAGATCAGAAATGTTGCAGCCACAAAGAGCTGATCTGGTACAGCTGTAATTTGCCAGTTAAAACGTGGTTTAAAACTGGAGATGGATTAAATGTGTGCCATTAGGCTTTTCGCTAGCCCAAGGCCTGCCCTTACTCCCATAGCTGGTATAGAGCCAGTGTGGAAGCACAAAGGCAGCACTGACCATAGCTTTCCCCTCCCAGGGCTGGAGTTCAGGCTCGTCCCTCAACACAACTGCTTTCTCTTCTATTTATACCTGTTTCAGACAAAAAAGCTCTAACTCATTCAGTGTTTTCTGGAAGCAACAGGGCTTGGGAGAGGAGCCTGGAGTCTGTTCAGGTGTCAGGGTCAGGACTGTATTTTGCTTGGTCTTGAAACAGAGGGGAAGGAAAAAAAAGTAAATCTCAAAACTATAATTGAGGCAAAACCAAAGCCTACATCATCCTCTGCCCATTATTTCACTGTCAGAGCCTGAGTCATGCTTCAGGACCGATTACATTTTATGGTACTCAGAGTAACTACATTTCCAAGGGGAGTTTCTGAGTTCTGACCTACATGTGTGCACAATGCACATGTGGATAACTGGAGCTTTGCCTTTACGGGTCTCATTTCTAACTGAGAGTACAACCAGGTAACACAACTGTTTGTTAGGAGTTAAAAACCCAATGATCTCAAACCGTTTTTTCATTTGACAGCCTCAAGGAACCTGGACAGACAAAAGCAAACACACAAAACCTGACTGTTCTTGTCAGTGCATTTGGTAAAATAATCCCCTTGCAAATACATTACATGAAGCATTTTACTAACCACTGTTTGTTTACATATTTAAATATTTAACTTCATGTTTAAAACAGTGGAAATCTTGCTTTATAAACTACATGTCGGAAGATTAAAAATCCCAAAACACCCTCTCGATGCAGATCCAAATCCATGCAGTTAAGCAAAGTCAAATTACACCTCCTGGCGTTGGCTAATTTATCCAAATAGCTCAAGGGAAAAGAAAAACTGTGAGGAAGCCATCGCCTGTTAAAATGCCGTAAGTCAGTCCTAAGAACTTGGAAACCTCTTGTTTCTGGTATCATTTAAAGCATCTCCCAAAGTGCACTGTAAGATCAAAATCCTCTGCAGTCTGGTCAGCCATGTGCACAGAACAGACAGATTTTATCATCATGTGCAAAAGCTGAATCCTCTTTTTCCCCTCCCCTCCTCTCATCACCTCCTGCAGTAGGCACATTTACCTCATGAGTATTTTGAAGTCTACAGATTTCCATGAATCACTCTAACTCTTCGTTCAGCATGAACAACTGCCTCTGACCCATTTGTTTGAGGCCAAAACCAGCCCCACTTAAAGCAGCAGGTCTCTGGAGAACTGAAGTGCTGCTTACCAGCGATGTTCTAGATCAGGTTGTGGCTTTCAAGCTCTGCCTTTTTATACTTCAGACACAGAGTAGTTAACACTGTTCTTTAGATAACAAACTATACTCTTTATAACTTTATATGGATTCAAAACTAGCAAAGATCATAACTCCTCCTGAAGTATTATCTAACAGCAATAAACAGAAGCTTCAAGCAGTGGAAACCTGCAATGACCCATAAATGCTCTGAGATTCCTCTACCCTGCACTGGTCCAGCACGTTTCCAGTTCAGGTACAACTACTGCTAATTCCTGGCTGTTCATGTGCATGCTCTTTTGTAAAACTGCAAAACATTTTAATTCCAGTAGTGTCTCCAGCTTCACCCACTGAACTGCAGTGCTTAGATTTACCAGAACATTTTCTTTCCCTTCCCCCAAATCAGTTCTTCCATGAAAAACTTTGCTGCTTTAACATGGAAACTGGGTTTCAGACATTCCCCCTGCTAATGACTTGGAACCTGCTTGAAAGCAAAGCCTTTGCTCCTCAGACTACTTCAAATGACCCAGGCAGTGCCCCACTACATATAAAGTACTTGATGTGAAATAGGCTGAAAACACTGCTATAACCAGTGTGCTGTTCCTCCACAAGAGCCAAATGGAAAATACAGGTAGTCCTGAGGATGGTACAGAAATTAAAAATAGCACAGGCTGCAAGTGCTGGAAAGCCGCAGATAAGAATGAGTCACTTCATAACTTATGCTTTAAAATAAGCTAAATATCAAGAAAATTTATCACCAGAAGATACGCCTGCAAAATGTCACCTAATTTCTACCAGCCCTCCCGAGATCTATACGAAAGGCAAAGTAGATACCAACTCCTGTGAAGTTTTGGGTGTTACAGAAAAGGAGGTTTTTCAGGAAACTGCATTATATTCATATCAGCATAAATACCAAAACAAAGCAAAACGAAGAATCTTGAGCTCTCAAGGAAACCAGTGGCAACTACAGAAACAAACATCAGCAATGACTCAGCGCAACTGAAAACACAGGAAAACGCAGGCACAAAGTCAGTTTGGGTGATTCTCAAGGTACCAGCTCAGGAACCAGAACTTCCCCGGAAAACTGGATACAGTTAAGTCCTGAACCGGAATTGGCATGGTTGCACTGAGTGTCTTGATTAATTTGCCCTATTTAGACGCCGCCAGGAACCTGGGGTACAGCGCAACCACCCTCAGAGCAGTTGCATTAATACCCCCAATATGGAAGCAACCCAGCTCCGTGCCCAGGACTCAACCCATGCCGTGGGTAGCAGCAGGCAGATTCCCAACTTTCCTGAACTGGCTTGTGCTTAGAAAGAAGAGTTCATTAACGGCAGACAAAAACTCAAGAAACTCTGTTCTCGAAGGAAATAACTTTACCTGGTCCTGGAGCTTCTGAAACATCAGAGGGTGAGGCGTCTCCAAAATGGTCTCATTCAAACGGGACTGCCCTTCAACATTGACTTGGGAGGAAGCTTTACTGGACAGGAAAGTCATGTAAATCTCTTTAGCTTTTTCTTGCATCTGCAAAAGGACATATTTATTTAAAGAATTATTTGCTGTGGAAATATTCTCTTTATTTGTTAATGTTTCATTGGAGACTGCTCTGGGTCACTTACCTCTTGAGGTTCACAACTTTAAACCAAAACATAGTCTGCATTAAAAAAGAAAACAAGTAACAAAACAAATATACATAATCTCATTTGTGTGTATTTATTTGTACTAGAGGAAAAACATCTCTGCAGGCCAACTCCTGCACTGACATAAGCGGAAGCTATGGGTATTCAACACTTAGGTTAAATAGCAGGTTGTGATGTTTGAATTGGAGAATCCAGTATAAAACTGCTCAGCAGCATCCACTAGGCCTCATCTTCACTATTTAGGAGACTATTTTTACTAACAAATAACCAGCATGCAAAAGCAGCCCAGAAGGAAAAAGCACTGTGGAAACTTATCTCACTACAAGGCAAAACTAAACAAAGTCAGTGCATAATCCATGCTACTGAGAGATAACCTTGCCATACTGCACGCTTTGTCATAGCTATGTTTTTACCTCAGGGCAGCTCAAGTGCAGCACTGGCTACATTATTGTAAAAAAACACAACCAAGTGTATTTTTGGCTAATGGCAAAGTTAAGACGCTCACGACCCTCTGAAGGCCAATGAATAAGGGTAGGTGTGACTGACACAAAGCAGTCTGTTACTCTTTACCCTGATTTCAGCAATCCTGTTTCAGTGGCCGCCTTCTGACAAATCAGTAACAGCGATAACATTTTGACCCTACCTAGCATCTTTAAGCTTCAAAGCAGTAAATGAGTGGCCACGATCCTCCAAAATTCAATGCAAGCTCCACCTTGAGCAGAAGGTCGGACAAGAGAAAGCCGGTGGGGAAGAAGGGCGCTAGGACAGGCAGGGGGTAAAGCTTCCCTGCTGTAATCTGAATTCTGCAGACCAAAAACAAGGCCCATGGGCACCATACAATGACAACCACGGGTACTTGTCCATGTCCCACATTGTACATCTAATGAGCAACCGCATCCCCAGAGCGGCACCAACTGAAGGGCTGTGTCTTTGATGGGGAACGGGCCTGAAGAAGGAAGCATTTAAACTCTCACCCATGAAGGAGTCACAGAATTTCTTTCATGTTTAACAGCTGTGAATCAACATTTGGGGATAATTAGGAGAAAAGCTACATGTGTCTGACAACTCACAAGGCCTAAAGAGTTAACTCTCTCACTGCTGAAGGGGACACACGTTTTCTGGGACTATTCCTTTTTAGTAAAACATCATGTGTCAGGTGCACTCAGTCACGCTTAAGTGTTTTATAACAATTCCCAATCTTTTCCGTTTCACAGATCAAGGAGAACTTGGTCAGCTGTGTCTGTTCTAAATGACCAATTACTCCAGTCCATCACAGCTGTGAATGCTGTGACTGGTAAAATTAATACCCTAATGCAGACATAAAGGTACCTGTAGCTATTACTGCATGACCAAGCATAAGTGATTGTACTGTCCATCAGTCCTACCTAAATAACTTTTGAACCTGCTGTCTGATTTCAACCATATTTAAGAGAGGAGCAAAGGACTGAGAAGTAATTCCCCTCCTATTTATTCAATGGAAAGGAGTGGTGAGAAAAAGAGAGAAAGAGAGAGAAAAAGCACATGCACTGAGGGTAAAGCTGCAGTAGATGTTCAAAAGTTATCTACTGTACTTGAATTGCCATGTACTTAGTGGCTGGCTAATGAAAGCTCCACATCAGCCACGACACACGGTGCTGCTTGCCCAGGGAACACAGGAGCAGGCTGGGCACTGTGGAGAAAGAGTGGAGCAAGGCTAGACAGGAAACATTCAACTAGAAGTACGATGAGGAAGTTTAAAGAACACAGGGGGAACAAGAGGATTGTGTGGGAGGTTGGTGAAGTGGGGAGGATCTCTGAATTTTGTGGGGAAGAATGACAAGGGAAGGAAGTGAAAGCGCTGAGGAGGTCACTGGAGACACCTGACTTTATAGTAATGGGGAAATATGGAAATGCACAGCTAAACATTACAGGCTCTGCTGCACATGGAACAACCGCTATGTCACATCTACGCTTCAGTAGCAGAGTATCAGTTTAACTGCAATATACTTTTTTAAAAGTACAGTGAAAGCTGCCAGTGTGTTTATAATTTCCCAAATAACATTCAGGGAGAGCTGGGTTCAAGCAGAGGAGACAGCGATGTTCCCCATTCAGTGAGTGGCATTCTTTGCTCTGCATCAGCCTGAAACTAATGCCTCCACACAGGGAACTCTGCTCTGGAATTTAAACAACACTTAAACTGGGATCTTGTTCACAGGTGGTCATTAAAGGATTTCTGGCACTTTTCACTTACATCTGTGTGCTCGCCTCTGCCGCCGTGCCAAATTCCCATTTGGAGTATGAGGTTCTGCCTACAGAAATCCCCCCCACTATTTCAAGTGGATACAATACTCCTTCCCACTTCCTTTCCGAAGGTCAAATTCAGCTCCCAAGCATGTGTGGTTCCCAAATGAGGTGGATGGAAGTCCCAGATGCTCATCAGAACAGGCTCCAGCAGTCAGCAGCTGTGCAGCATTACCCAGCCCTGCTTAACCACGGCCACATCCCACATGGGAAGTGGCTGGAGAAACTCTGGAATAGGTGTACTTTGTTCTGAAACGGCCTCTCTACAAAGCTTCTCTACATGGGTGTTTCGGTGGGTTTTAGCAATGGCTGAAAAGATTCCCTATTGTTTGAAGCATTTATTACAAGCTGTACTTTATTCTTAAAGCTCAGCTGCAAAAGAAGGAACATTTAAACCTTGGGAAGTAGCACAATGGACATGTTGTTTATTTCATTAACAAACACAGCAGCATGACTAACTCCAATAAAATATTTAAAGTTAAATTTTATTCGCTTACCCTCACCACTCCCATTTCAATAATTAAATGTGTCCTAAGATGAGGACCACACGGGTGGCAGCAGAGCTCACTGCTACAAGTGGACTTGACCTAATTCCTTTTTCAATCCTCGCTAAAAATGACATTTCTATTTTAACTTCAATTTTAAAGGAATGACAAAGAAATAATATCCTTTTTTAAAAACTACAGAGATGGGTCTTGAGCTGAAAGGAGGAGTTTGCGCTTCCTTGTTGCAAGAAGATAGGCTGAATCCAGTCCATCTAAAACCTGCCTAGAGCAGTAACCCCATCTGCTTTCTGTCTAGCTCTGCAGATGCTGACAATCCCCATGGCTGCCTGAAGCATGCATGCAGTTTGTATTAGTTCACCCAAACAGGAAAAATCCCACAAACTTGTGGAGCAGTCTGGTCTGAACTCCATTTCTGCCCTCTCCTAAGGGCTCCCACCACGAGCCTGGAGCCAACGCAACAGCCCAGAGCCTGGCTGCTTCTTGCCAGCGCTCCCCCTGGTCCCACGATGTAGCAATCCTGGCTTCACAGCAGGTCACGCTCAAGAGGAAGGGGACAGAGAAGGTGTATCTGCACAGCATCTTGCAAGATCTGCCTGCGTTGGTTAGATATAAGTCAGCTTCTAGGCGGAGCCCACGTGATTGTGGTTAGAGAAATGACTGAACCAAGTTTAATAACCCTTGAGGCAAGGCCCAGGATATTTTCTTAGAATGGCACTAACAGAGACAGTTTGCAACCAACAGGAATCAGGAGCAGGGTGAGCCTGCATCTACCTGTGAAAACCAGAAGAGGACACAAGGGAAGGAGAGCACATTCACTGAGCCAACCACCCCAATGGTGTACCAGCCTATACAAAACCAAACACTGCTGATGCTGAAGTGATGGCAATAACACTAATGGATACTTAATCCACTGGCCAGGTGGTGACCTCTCTGCAAGTTTAAATTGACCCAGAAAAACCCCACACTAACACTCATATCAAGTAATGAAAAGTTTATCTTACACTTTAAAATAGGGGGAAAAAAATCCATTTGATCTGGGTTAAATTTAAATCAGCTTCATCCGACCAAAAGTCTAAGTGTCTACGAGCTAGTTTCTGTGGTAAACCAGTTTTAATGAGAAGCAGGTTATAAAGTAAGTAAGAAGTTCTTTTTAGAATACTGTGCTCACATTAGCTAGATACAAAGTGATTTCTGCAAGAGCCACTTTCAGAAGACAAATTCACGCTTCACGCTATCATAAACACTGGAAAGATTTCTATTTTTAGTGCTTTTTCTAGCTTTGTAAATTATCTAAACAAAGCCGTCCATAAGCAGTAGCTATAAAAACTTACTGTAAGCCTGTGTCGCTCTAAAGCACATTTATTCTAGCCAGCTGTAATAGCACTGGCAGTACTAGACTCCAGACTGATCACACTGTGCAATGATCAGCACTGAGAAATTAGCTAAAAGGAACCTAGTCAAGTCTCTGTCCACTCATCTGGCGATTTATTCAAGAATGCACTAAGTTATATCTCTATACATCAGTTCACCATTTCCTGTACTAGCATGCACAGTCCTAAAATAGCTAAAAAGGTGGAAATTATTCAGCAAGGGAAAATACAATTAGTATCCCATTGCAAAGCAAGGGACCTCACAGATGGATTTCTCACTTTCATTTCCTTTTTAAACTGCAGTTTCATACGTGTCCAAGGGGTATCAAGAAAAGGCCATGTACCTCTCGGCAAGGACACTTATGTCGTACAAATTAAAAATACCCACCCTGTACAAAGCAAAAGGTTCTTCCCTTCTTCCCATCTGGTTGTGGACCGTGATGCTGGCTTCTGCTTCACCAGCTCAGGAAGCAAATGATTTTAATGGAGTAAGGAGACAGATCAAGAATACCTACATCCCCAGCCCAGCATATCGAATGTACCAGGCAAGATGCCTTATGGGACATTTGGGGGCAAAAGAGAGGAAATGCTTTGTCACAAACTGACAATACTGAGATCTGCAGCCTTCTTTTTAGGCCTTGCATCTTACAGAAAAATACCCTGATTAGTTGTTCATTTCTGAAGAACATCTGCACGCGTGCACCTTAATGAGGGTGGGAAGCAGCTAAATACACAGGCCTGAGGTAGCGCTAAATGTTACAAAGAATGCAGTCAAACGGAACATTTTCCTCTTCTTGCAAAAATTATTATTTTAGTATTTTTCATGCATTTATCAATACCCAAAAATATCCATAACCGAAACAAGTCAGTTGGTTTGAGGGGAATGCTTTCTCAGTGCAAAAATAGAGAATATTTACAGAAAGTAGACTCTTTTCTGAAAAATAAGTTTTGTTGAAAATCCAGGGATTTTTTTGTTGAAAATCTGCTGGGAAACAGTTCCAGGTGACAATATTTGACTGACCTTGAGAGAGGCATCCTGCAGTCCAGACGCAGCTCTCTTATAACGCCTCTAATACCCCAGTTCCCCGACCCGATTCCTATTCCTATTCCCTGGTGTTCCTGACGTTACTCAAAGCACGCACGGTGCCATTTGAAGCAGGTTAAAGTGGCATTTTCCCAGCCTCAGCTCCTCATGGGACTCTGCTTACTTTGGCCCAAAGAGAGCAGAAACGACTTTATATTCGCATCCATTGCCTTCTCAGATGCTGTCTTTGGCAATAAAAGCTGCACACATGAAAACCATAAAGGTGGGATTTCAAAAAAAGAGGTTTATGGGATTTAGGAGTCTGACTCTCAAAGACAGTGATGCTCAATAGAAGCTTTGAAACTACTTCATTTCATGCTTGCAGAATCCTTGTCTCAAAGACCAAATGCATTTGGAATTTCTAAAAAAATAAAAATAATCACAAAAACTTTTTCAGAAACAAGCAAACAAAACGTGGTACATATTTTAGGACTGACTCTAAAGCCTAAATGTGAAAGTGGATCCTGTGTTCCCGGTGGATCAAAATGCAAAGATTCAAGCAGTGGAAAAAAGAATTACTGGAGGTGGTTGGTTGAAAAATTCCCAATAGAATATTCTCTACTACAAAAGTAGAGCTTTAATGACAATGAAAGTGCTCTGCAGGTATATATCAATTTGAATCAATACCTAAACAAAAAAGTCTAAATGGACCCTCAATTTCTTTTGTTTTGTAACTTTGATACGGGAAAACTTTTCATTTGGTATTGTAAGATATTTTGTTCACACTCTTTGCTATTTCTATGTTCCACTAAAATATTATAATGGTGTATATTTTCATGCAATAGTCACTATGCTTTTAAAAAACTCCTGGATGAAATGCCTTTATATTTTCAAGCAAGATGATGCAACATCACTGAATTAAACATCTTGCTATCCCCAAGCAACAACAACATTTTCAGTTCTCAAAACATGGGAAACTTGACAATTTCAGCTTTTTGTTTTGATTTGAAATTAAACCAGCTTTGTGTCCAAACAACTCCACCACCGAGATTTCAGCCCAATTCATTCAAATGTATTTATCTGCACTCACATGCAGCATGTTATGCAACTGAAACGCTATAGCTCCAGCAACTCTGTTGACAAGTAAAATTTATCTAGGAAACATTACCTGTTTTTTTCCCTGTGTTTTCTTAAATTCTTCACATGCTAACCAGAACAAAACGTTTTCTTCACTAAACTCCTTCTTTAAAAATTCCTAGGGAAAAGCAAAACAAAACAAACAAATGTCAGGATCCAATTTCCCAATTGTTTTTCTCTGTCTACTATAGCTATTAAAACTAGAGGCTGACCAGAGGCAAACTTTACCACCATATGAGTTTCCATAACACAGTGTAACACAACCACTGCATTAATGCATCTACCCACTACCAAAACACAAAGGAACAATCATATATGGGGCCCTTTAAAAGCACATTCCAGGAGAACGATGAGCTACATTGAATCTCAGAGCACATCAGTAACTAACAAGATTAATTTCTTCAGTCTGCCTTAAATAACTCGAGCAATTCCACAGTCATTGCTCAAAGGGAAATCCAAAAATACACGAATTCATTAGCAGGTGAGCATAACGACCTATTTCAATGAGAGCCACAGATCCCTTGAGATTCTCATCTAGCATCTTTCTGATTTTTTAATGAGTAAAATCTCTACAAATAAAAGTGTTTCTAAACATGATCATCAGTGGCAATAAATTCACTTAAGTAAACTAAAGAAGAAGATGTATTTGCATTCTTTAGACAGTGTTTAAACAAAGCACATTCCTCCAAAAGTGAGGCATGTTTTAAAATGGAGGGAAAAATGTACGTTAAATTTCTTTATAAAAAATAATGACTGAAATATTTATAGCTCTGAGATCATCAGTTTTCATTTTCGAGTGTTAAAAAATAGATTAAGTAACGCCAAGAATTAAATAGCAGCAAGATAACTTTTTTTTTTTAAGAATTCTAAATGACAGTGTCCTGTAATTCTAGCTTACATCACTTTTCAAACCAGTCTGGCAGGAAACCATTTTATTCCAGTGCATTTTATTAGTGCTTGGTATGGCAAAACCATATTCAAGTAGGTAGTTACTGTTCCTGTAGTTAACATGGCAAGAAGGCCTTGCAAAACCAACTCGCCACTCTCAATTAATTAAGCCTCAAACCTGCATTTTGTGCTGCACAAGCCCACAGTTTGTAGTAAATTTAGAGAGAACTCGTTTTACTACAGCTGCTGCAACAGAGAGCAAGAGCCACAGAGAGTTACCAGGCTCAGCAGCTGTTAGCGGTAACTCACTGCTGAAGGACCATGTATGAGAATAAAGAGCCCTCAGTGATAAATAATGCTCTGCAAGAGAGATCAGTGGCTCAAGGACTGTTGTTTATCCAACAGTAACTTTTTAATCCTTGCAACAGCTGATAGATCCGGTTAGAAAGATGCAACCACAAGTCTTCCACAGGCCTTAGGAGAGCAAGTGGCAGTGGCTCAGCAAACACCACAGCTCCAACTCCACCATGTCTGCTCAGTGTATATATCTAGAGGGATGCACAGCTATGTGCTTACAGCACTGGCACAGCTGCATCATCTATGCTGAGACTCATACAGCTTCAAATCCTAATTTCAGTTTACATAAATATCCATAGTTAATACAGAGACCCTAAATCGTTTCACTCCTTCTGGATCTTCGAGGAGGTTCTCCAGTGACGTAGCCCATTTTGAGGTTCCTTTCAAGGGTTGGTGGCTGCTGCTTGGGTGACCCTCGCTATCATTTATCTCTGGAAAGAATGGAAAAAAAAGTCATTTTCGTTAGAAGCTATTAATGTCACGTGCATTTCTTCCCCATTGCCCTCTGCACCCTTGGATTACAGCTGCTCTCTTTAAAGGAAACACCATAAAACTGAGAATAAACACACACACAGATTTGAATTCTGCCTTTAAGGAGGCAAAAATGCCTTGCAGTTGGATAATTCATGAGCACATAAGTAGGCACTGTTACTGCTTTATAGAGGTTCAAGCATCTTTTGCAAGAGGAACACAATGACCGCAGCCTGCACAGCAAAGGGACCATTTGCCTTTTGTTCTGGCACCGTCAACAACATTGGCTCCTACAAAGCAAATCCTGGTCAGTCCCACACATGAAATGTATATTTTAAGAAAAGACCCATCACTGGAGGTTGGGAAAAGGCAAAGAGAGAAAGAAAAGCAGTGCTTCGTTTAGCAGAACAGGTTCAATCTGTTAACCCAGTCCAACGGGAGGACAGAGAGCTGGCACGGGATCCCCATTCCAGCCGAGCCGACCTGCCAGCCAGCAAGTGGAATTTGGGTGGGTTTCCTCTTTGTTTCCAAGTCCACTGAAATTCTGTTCTCACCAGGTGTCCTGGTCTGTGCCCACATCGTATCTGCAGGCAGACTTCTCGCAGATACGAGAGAAGGTGCACGTGTTTGAAGTTTTCTATCCCAGCGACAGGTAGCTTACATCTAAGGCTGGTGAGGCCGAAAAAAAAGCGTTTGCTGGCTACCCATCAGAAAACCTATTACTTGGGAAGACTCCAGGAGTGTTACTGCTGATCTGAAAAACCCTAAAACAGACATAAAACACTTGACCTCCTTTCCTCTCACACCGAAATGCCCAGGGAAGAGATCAGGAGTGCAGGCTGTGAGAAGCCAGGCTAAGCACTCCACTGCACGTCACCACGCACTGGTCAAAGCTCTTTATTTATTTTTATACCCTTTCATTTCTCCCTACCAACTTCTTGGAAATATGGATCTTGGTAACTTCTGCTTCAGTTCTGTTAAAAAACCCTTCCTCCACCGAGAAACTAAACCTCAGCAAGTATCTCCAAAAGCTATCTATGCAGAGCTAGGCTATCAGATGCCCTTTTCAGCTGGTAGCCAGAATGAGAAATGCTAAGGTTGAAGCCCTACAAAATACTGTCACAACAGCAAAGCCTACTGAGTTTTGGTTGGTAGGGATCTGTAGAGGCTATTTGTTTTTCGAACAGTGAGATGGACCACTGTTTTAAATGAAAGAACATCTCTTCTCCCTTGACAGGAGTGCAGGATTTTATACAGGGGAAATTACAAAACCGGAAAACAGGTAAATTTTCTGGAGCTGCGGATTCCACACCCACTGCCTAATACTGAGACATCTCCACTTCATGCCCTGAGTAAATACAGACCTAAAAGAAAGGAACGCATCTAAAATGATCAAGCAAACGGTCACTGCAGGCTGCATTTCTTCACGTGTAAATCCTGTCCCTCCTTTGCCTGTCCTGCCTACACAAAACCTTCCAGGATCCAAGATCATGACCAATCTGGGGGTAAGGCCTGTGACAGACAGCACACCCACAGCTCTGCATGAGGAACACAGAGCCTGCCAGGGAAAGGCCAAGTCAGAACGTGGTGATCATCTCCAAACCACGACTGCAGACCTCACATGTGACACAAGAGTACAGTGAGCTCACTGTGCCTCAGTTTCCCTTCCCCTCATGCAAAAGGAGACGGTTCTTAATTATCACTTGCAAAATTTAATTGAGGAACCTGGCTTAAAGTATCTGGGAACCTAACCTCAGCAAAATCTGTGAGATTTAAGTGGGAATAGCCAAGTACATTGGGGCAGGACACAATTACCTCTGAGGAGCTTGAATCTCATTATGATTACTCTCACCTACAAGCAGCTCTCTGTGTGCAGCTACTAATGGCCTGAAGGCCATTCCCTTCTTTAATGTATTATTTAGTATAGAAGATATGAGAGTGAGATCTTATTTCTAGTGTTCCTTTCCCAACCAAATGTTAAGTGGACATTAATGATTACTTTGAAAAGTTTGTTTACTCACTTAACCAGCTCCCCACAACCCAGAAAGCGCTGTGGTACTGAGGTGAGGCTGGGCTGTCCATTGCTCGTGCAATGCAACCCTTTCGTGTACCCATCGCCCCACTGATCCAAGCCGGGGGTTCCCAAAACAGCAGCTATGGGATGGCACAGGCTCTGCCGAGCCAGAACTCAGCCGTGCCCACGTTCAGGGCTCCTTTGCAACCACCACAAAACACCAACGTTCTCCTCGGCACAAACGTAAATGGGCTGCATGCAATACCCGACAGTAGGAAACACCCTGAAACTTTATGAGGATATCAAAACTGCTGGGCGTTTTTATTATGACCCATTAAATACAATGTCACAAACATTTTATCTAACACAAAAGTGACTCCCCAGTTAGGACCATAACTTCCCACTCCACACGCTGGTTTCATTTAGCAGATTCCATGTGTGATCTCTAGATTGTTTTTTATTAAGAGATTAAAAGATAGCAAAGAGGTTTTCTCCGTAAACGACTCAAGAAACTAATCTCCAAATCCATATCCCATAACATGCTACTAAATTACCTTAAAAATGATACTTCCACTGAAGCACAATTTAATGAAAGTCTGAAACAATTTATTTTAGAAAGCAATACTGCAATAAATGTAATTACGTGAATGACCCTCCTGAAACCTATTTATCCTTGTTTGCTGTTTATAAAGATAACCTTCTCCTGTGAAAACCTTCTGGTGACAGAGGTACATCATATACACTTGGACAGAATGATACCAGTGTTTAACAACCAAAATGTATACATTAATATTTAAACGAGGAAGGCAGACATTTGCTGTTACTGAAAACCAGGAGGTAATTCTGCGCACCCAAAACCAGCCTTACAAAATGGCAGTGCTTCCACTGATATTTCCACAAAAGCAACACACACAACGCACACCCGGTTATCAATACGCTAACTGCATTCCTTAATGCCACAGGAGTGGGCTTGCTATCTTTTGGAGGGGCTGGAAACCCAAGAGGCAGAGGAAGCCAATGAAGCAGAGCTGGGGAGGCTCCGCTGAAGCAAAGTTTCCACTGAGTGTGTGACCACAGCACGACTGCTGGCACGGCGCGGCGTGCACTGACCGGCTGCTTCTACAGACGCAGCAAATGATTAAGTGCTCATTTTAACAGCACCATTATTGCGGTGAAGAACCCTACGCTAAGCCAGCAAACAGGCAGTTACATTAGCTGGAGCATTATTTTGGAGGCGAATCTGATAGGAGCTGCCTTCCCCATCACACAATATTACTGCCGCGTTCGACCGCGAATAAAGGCTCTTTGTAAGCGACAGATACAGCGAGCGCAGCACTAATAACGCTAATCGGCAGTTGAAGTGCGCTATCAAAACACTGCAAACATTTGCATGCTCCAAACAGGAACTTGGACTGAAACCACAGAAAGCATCAATAACATCAAATACACAACTTTGTGGGTCAAAACTCACAGCTCTGGCCCTGGGTTTTGACAGCCACAAAAAAATGTGGAAACCCATCACACTTTCGGAGCTATTCAGACACAGCTAATTGGGTTAGACACGCCAATCTGCCTGCCTTCCACAAGGGCTACACACGGCAACGGCTTCCCAAGCTGCTGCCGTCTCATGCTGTCGATACCGCGGCCTGCGTGGCCCCGTATCAAACAGCACAGGCTCACGCACTTCGCAGGATCAAGCTGAATGTTAAGAAAAGCCTTCACAATTCCTTCTTGAAGAACTTCTGATCACACTGCCTGTGTCTTCCCCCTTTTCACCTGGATGTTTCGTAAAGCTGCAAGCTGCAAGCCTTTATTACTACCTCAAAAGTACTCTGAATACCTCGTCTTTTCCTATGGTCACCAAAACGCCTATCCAGCAACGATCACCAGTCTGGAACTAATAAATCCAAGGTTATGAAACATTGGGAAGCTTCATAAGTAGGCAGCCGAAAAGGGAAAATTCCCTTACTTTCCATGTATCCAAGCGCCACCAGATGAATCCCCACACAAGTTATGCCTAGCAGCAGCTGAATATCAGACCTTCTTGCTACAGAAGCGCTGTCCTTTGCATGCTTTGGTTGTTCAAAGCACGAGCCTCAACATCCTCTTTTGACTGCCTGTGACAACAGATGGCTGCTGGATTCCACTTTTAACTACAAGGAAGGAAACCAAAGGGACGTTCTGCTTTTGTAGCATCTCTGGAAGTGTTCACCAGACACAGACCCTTTAAAAAACAAACTTAAAAAAGACCAAACCTCTAGACAAACACCACATTTGGCTTTTCTTAGAAGGATTGTAACTACTTACTGCACGTTGTAAAATGTAGCATTTTCCAGGATCCTGAGTTTGCAACTTTTACCCCAACTGCTTCAGTAATGATGTACATTAGTCCCTTCGAACCGACAGACTTAGCCACACCATGAGGCGCCCCATAACAGCGCTAACACGCTACAACGCCTGTCTGCAGGGGGAACTGCAAAGCCCGACGTTTATTACGCCTTGGTAACTTTCTGTCAGGTTCAGAGGCTCCCTCCAAAAGCAAACTCTTCAAAGTCAATTTAGAGCTTGAACAATCACGCTCTGAGCTCTCGCCTCACTGCCACCAACAGCGACAGGCAGCAGCTCGCAATTAAAATTCGGCTGATGAGGCACAAGCCCGAGCAGCATCCAGTTCCCCCTTCCCAGCGGCTGCTGGAGCGGGAAGATCCGCGCTCCCTTCCCAGGCACAGTCAGTCCCTGCACCCCGCCAGGCCCTGCGGGTCACC
>NW_010202045.1:0-13105 GCF_000695765.1 Mesitornis unicolor
AAGGGCCCCCGAGCTTTGCCCCCGGGGCTGGGCCGCTGGGCGGGACCGCAGCGGCATCGTCGGCGCTGCGGGGTCCCTGTGCTGCCTCACGACTCTGGGGAGGGAGGGGGGCCGAGCCACCGCGAACCGGAGAGGGGCTTGGATTTTACAAATTCCGTGTAAAATAATTGCAGTAATACCCGTCTCTTAGGTACCAAGAAGTGGCTGGGGGGGGGGGAGGGGGGGGGAGGAAGGAGGTTGAACTGCTTTCTGATGTAGCCTACTTCGTCCTCACCACTCTGTCAGGTAATGGGCCTAATAACTGCCCCGATAGCGCTTCCTCTGACAGCGGGAAAATGAGCTGTCCTGGACTGGTTGTTGGTGACCAACTGGAATGAGACTGCCTGACTGTGAACTTCTTTAATTTGCGGGTTTGTTTGTTTTTCTATGCCTTTGTTAAATACAAAATCACTAAACTGTCAGAAGGTTGAGTTGAAATGCAGCATTTTATCAACTCAGATAAAGCAAAAGTCCTTATTCAAAAAGGGATGCATGCCACTTATGAAAAAGTATCCCTGCTGTAAGCCCTAAAACCATTGCAGACACTGATGCTACAGATGCTGGTGGAAACGTAACACTCAGCTCATTTAACACCAGAAAATGCAACTATTTCTGCAACTCCAAATCCTGATGTGTTCTGACCTGAGCAGCCTGTCCCCAGTGCTCAGCCATACAGAGAATGACACTGCAATTGCCATCTTACCCTGCTTGTTTTAGGTTATCAGACTCTGGGCGAAGAGTACGTTAACATTGTTCAAGTTGACTCAACCAAGAAGAGGGTACCTTCATTTCCTCGACGGGCCATCTTAATTTCTCTTCACACCGTAGTACCCTATTTCTTAGAAAAGGGATTACTGCATCTGGAACATGAGTTGCAGACAGAAGCTGGCGAGCCCAGGACCTCACAAAGCAACCCAGCACTTGGCTTGTCCAGTAGGACCTTAATACGACACTGGGTACAGAAACAAGTTGGGGAGCTTACGGAGCAGCAGAAGAAAACAGTCTTACAAATTGTGTATGTTCTTAAACAGTGCATACCTTTGCTTCGTCGACTACATCTGGCAGTATTCTACATAAGTGGCACTTTTTATCACCTGTCTAAAAGACTCACAGGAATCACATATGTAAGTAGATGGATTTCTAGTATATCTATCTATCTAATGTTTGAAGATGGTGTGCACTGTGGCAGTTTGGCCTCTTTTGGGATTTTTGAGATGCCATGTGTGTAAAAGGGAAACAATTTGGCTGTAGGTGATTATAACATGGGCAGAGCAGACTGCATGAGGGGGGAAATTTATAGTATTATGTAGAGGGGTTATGAACTGCAGCAGTCAAAAGGTTATGGATAATAAATGTGAGTGCACTATCAGAAGTTAATACCCTATGTAGCTTCAGAACACTATCTAGCCCAGTCTGTCTTCTACAAATACAGAAGTGGCTTAATAAATCCATGGGAAATACTTAATATAGCTTTGAACAAAAATCAGTACACGTTTATGTAGCATCTTTCCATATGAAGAGCTTAATTTTACATGGTGTTTTCAGTATGTTTCCAAAAACATAGCCTCTGGCTCAGAAATGTGTGCAGACAGAAAACTCCTCAACAGTTCCCAACATCAATGTGGAAAAGAGGTGTCTGACTATTTGCTCAGAGCTACATAGCAAAACCAAACTGATGAGAAGCAGCAAGTTTGATGGACACACAGACAACTGGAGACAACTGATCCTTGCACAAACAGCAGTTAAATGTGGTCTGACTGAATGAGGTGCATCCAGGACACATTAGATCCTGAGGGACAGCAGGTTGATAAATCCTAGAAAGATGTCAATGTTTTGGACAGAAATGAGAATCCCAAATCAGGAGTTTATTGATGTGGGCAGGGGGGAACCTAGTTTTGTAAAACCACAGTAACAAAACATCTCTCTGTGAATTATGTAGCTGCACTTCGGAGGACCGCAAGGAGAAGATCAGAGTATTCGATCAAGTTACAAATTTCTTGGAATAATTTCACTCATCCATCTTCTTCTGACAATTGGTGTTCAGATGTACAGCTTCAGACAGAAGCAGAGAGCAAGGCAGGAATGGAAACTGCACCGCAACCTAGCTCATCAGAAGTATGATGATTTTTACTTCCTAGGAAAGAGGTGGAAGCAATGGCGGGAAATGTAATGGTTTTGGGAAAAGGGATAAATACACCAGAGTCACACTTTGACTTAAGTCAGAACCTTATGTAATGTAACTTTTGATGCATTCTTCACTGTTTTAAGCATCTCTTAGATTTCATGCTTTGGCTTTCATGTTTTTGAGATCTTCACAAAAAGGGTTAATACTTGAAGATGGGGTTAACTTCAGGATTGTGTTGTCAAATATTTCTGGCAAGCAGGCTAAGTACAATTAAGTAATATATAGCTATGTTAATTAGAAATATGACCAATGAAAAGACTGCTGGGCGCCACTCCCGCTGCACTTTGTGTCTGGAGGAACGGAGACACACAACAGCCACACCTTGTGGCCACCTCTTCTGCTGGGAATGCATCACGGCGTGGTGTAACACCAGGGTAAGTACAGAAGGACAAATGGAGGCTGGAAAGGGTAAACAAGAGGAAATTTCTACTTGAAAATACCTATCAGCTTAGGTGTTGAAATAAAACCCTTTCTCTCACTAAGGCACCCAAAATCCCCACACGAGAGTTTACCAGGACCTATATATTTTATTAGAACAAAATGACTGCATTACACAGATGAGGTAAATAAGGTGAGCAATTTTCTGTCCCAACCACTGAAAGGCAATTGGAATCCTGTGGCAGTCAGACATGGAGATAATTCCTTGATCTACAGAGCTAGGCTGTAATTCTGACTGCAAAGAAACATCAAAAGTGATAATGCTCTGAAGATTTCTTCACCTGATTACCAGTGAAAAGGAATAAATTAAGTTACAACCAAACTGAACTAGCTCTTAGGCATGGTATTTTAAACTTGGATTTTGCTCTGGATTAGTGAAATACAACAGAATTTTCATCCATTAAGGATTTTTATAGACATTGTGGAATAAGATGTTGTCTGTCTTCTCTAAAGAGTGAAAAATGCTTGCCAGAAAAAAGGCATCGAGTGTTACAAATAAAGCCTTCACCAGAGAGGCTATGTCAGTGCTAGAACTCAGGTGCATTACTGTGGCTGTTAGAAATTAGTAGTGTCATCTACTTACATTTTCCTACGCAAATAGTAGTATGGCTGTGGTGGAACAGAGTCAAGCAAATACAACTTCTCAGAGAATTTTCCCAAGATCCAACTTGCTCTTGACACTAAAGTCAGTATTGCCAAAGGCCTGCATTTAAATGCACTGAGGTTATACCTATGCAAGCTGTTAAGTTCTACTATAGATGCACCATTTGAAGACAAACTAGAATGCAGCTTGCACTGAGCTACTGCCTTCCTAGCACCACTCTGACACAAACCAGGAAACATCAAGAGTCACTTAGATTTGCTTGTAAAGACCTAGCCAAGGTTCATCAAGTCTTGCCTGAATTCTTCAGTACAGCGATTCAGTGTCTATCTAATTTCTTTTCTTTTTGTAGACAGAATGTCCACTGTGCAGAGAGAAGTTTCATCCTCAGAAACTGATCTACCTACGTCACTATCAACTGTGAAGAAAAAATCTATTCTGTTTCACAACAAGGGCCTCAGCTCTTGTACCCTTTATAAAGTCATCATACAGCTTGAGTTGGTCCAAGAAAAAGACTTAATTATGAAACAGGTAACTGCCTGTGTAAGGTGGCACTTCATTCCTGTTTTACCAAATAAATCTCTTTCTGCCTCCACCCTTCTGTTTCTTCTAACATGGTTCTTGGTCATATTAAAAATGTCTTTCTAAAAAAGTGCTTAACACAAATGTAATAGTTTTCTTCAGTTTGGACAATGAAAGATTTTAATCAGATTCTCATTCTCTAAATGTAATTGTGGATAATGAGTCTTACAACCTTTCATAGCATGTTTAAGGTATAAGTAAAATTCTATGATTTGTAAGACTCGCTCTCACCTGTAACATAGTGAGTCCCTACTGTAGACCTCAGGGGAAAAGGACAAAAGCTGCACACAAATCCTTAGTTTAACTGCAGTTCAAGTTCTGATGATGAACCTATGTCATGTACCACTCTTTTCATAACAAGGTTAACAATAAAGCAGGTTTCCTTGATTTGATAAACAGTGAATTTCCCTTAGATCAACAGAAGCAACAAATGGAAGCCCATTGTGATGCAGACTGCTCTGCACACTGATCAATTAATATTCAGTTTCCAGACTCAAAGCTTTTCTATTACTATTAGATATCAAGACTTTTCATCAGTTATCTTAGACATCTAGACTAAGCAACATAAGTATTGTGTCAAAGAAGCCCCAGTGTATATATAATAATAGAAACTAAGCTCAACTATAAAACCTGAGTTTTATAACACTCTGTGCTGTTTTCTGCAGTCTAACAGAGGGAAGAAGCTGACCAGCCACAAGACCCTCTCCCTTCTTTATGGCACTAGGGGTTCTTTCAGCTAAGACTATTTTAGAGTATAAAAGCAGGAGGGATTCAGCAGCACCACCTCATCAAGGTTTGTTCCCATAAATAATTAGTTCAGTTACACAAATATTGGGAGCAGCAGGGAAAAAGATTGTCAGTTGTTAATGTAGCTTGTCAGTCTTGCATGATAAAAAATGTACAACGTGAATTTATTTGATTTCTTTAAATACAGATGAGGAGAAAGAGCCAGATAATCCACTCTGTGAATCATGAGTTAGTTTCAGTAATTTTTTCACAAATGCCACTGAATAGGAACTTGGGGTGGCAGGGGGAGGTGCGCTTCCTTTAGATGGTTATTTGCACTGCGGAGATCCTGGTTAGTTAATAATTAAAATCTCCACGTCATCATAAAAACTCCAATAAAACTACTTCAACCTTTCATCATATCTGTAAATGGAAGAAAATAGTTGCTGGTAACTATGCTAACACTTCACCATCGCTGTACAAAAGTGATTTTCAGAGCTGCAGTATCATCCCTTTCTTACACCAGAAATTTTTCAGGCATTCCTCATCTGTTGAAAACTGTCAAGGCAACAGTGGAAGAAAAATGGTCCATATCACGAATCAGAACTTGAACACCTAAGGAAATCACTGCCTGATCACCTTACTAAGAATAGTATGGAAAAACACTTCAGTGCACATAAACCAAACAGGAGGCAGTCGATGACTGGAAGGTATCTGTGAAATTGTCAAGCCAAGTTTTTAGTGCATTCTGTAAGGGTAATTTCTCATTTTAAGTGATAAAAATAGAGCAAAGTTCAACAAAAAAGCCATTAAACTTGTCTGGCTGTTGCATGCTGAGAGTCAGCTAGAGAACTGTACCATTGTCCTAACACCATCTACAATCCATATTTGAAAATGTAGAGCATCTATGCCTACCTAAGAAAGAGAAGGCATTAATCTCAGCTGCCACTGAAGTCTGAAATTAAGTGTAGGTAAAAATACCTGCTTTGCAAGGAATGTCATTAACACTGTTTTTTAGTAGGAGTCACCCCAGTTGCTAATTTTAACATTAATACACATCGTATTTTTGACCCTGATTTGCCCATCTTATTCAGAAACTCCATCAAACCTGAAGACAGCTTCTTCAAGTCAGGGCTTCCAGACTTTTAGGCAATGAACTGCAAGCATCCATGACTGGTACTTGTAAGGCCCTTTCTGGATACTGTGAATTATTATTTCCGTAACTCTAAATGTTGACATTACTAGTTTTCACACTGCTAATAAAACAAATACGTGCAAACAAACAAAAAACATGTCAATGTGAACTAAAGCTACCTGTCATTTCCCCAGGATTACTGAAGGCTGAATTGCAGAGCTCCATGACTTCATTTGACAAAATCAGATGAAAGGGTTCCTACACACAATTTCCAATTAGGTGTCTGTTGAAGTTGCCACTGTTCTCCATTCAGACTCTTCAAAGAGCTAATCTTTCCTTACTTTCTGCAAGTCAGTGCTCCCTGAAGAGTTGAAAAAGGCATTGCAGGAAGATAAATTGAGTGTAACCATTATTGAAAAGGAGCCATAAATACTGTTAGATCAATGTATGTATATAAAGATAGAGAACAAGTAAAGGGGGACACTGTCTTTTAATAAATTTTGGAATTAAAAAGTCACTTAATAAAACTGCAGTTGTATCACAATGAAAAAGTTTACATGCAGGTCATTTATCTTTTTTTTTTTTCCTTCTTTCCCCATAGAAAAAGAAAAGCTGTGTTAAAACCCACACCGTTTGTCTGTTATGGCCAGTTTGGGCATATTCTGAAGGGGCTGCATGAAGACAGCTTAAATTAATCAAGAAACCCTTAAGTGTGAAAGAAAATCCAACTAATAACAATTAAAATATATATATTTATAATTCCAGGTCCTCAAAGGAAACTGTAATGAGAGTTCAAACAAAGTTTTGAGTCATCATGAAAAAGCCCAATTTTAGCATGTTAGGAGATGCAATGGTGAAACTGGCATTAAAACCCAACACAAATGAGTTACTTTAGAAGCTGCGTGAGTATTTTTTCCCTACTGCAATACCCATAATTTAGTAGATTTCTTATTCCTAGCTATATTTGTTTGGCTATAACTCAGTAATACCATGCATTTAGGAAACTGGCTTAAGTTCTGCATCTATTTAAGTCTACTGAATTTTTCTACGAAAATAGCACACAGCCATGAAGCAGAAAACAGCATCATGTGTGCCATCTTATATTTTTCCTCCACATACGTGCACAGCACTTCAGGGTGATATTGAGCAGGAGAACTACGTAAAAATATCCAACACCAAGCCATTAATCCCTCCAGTGCAATGGATCTTGAAAGAAATACATTATCCCAAATCCATGGGATTATCCAAAGTTTCTCCAACTTCTTACAAAAGATAATAAACTCAATGCAATTTGGTTAGAATGCCAGTTTCTTCAAGAAACTGATATTTCAGATAAAAATAGCAAGATCCTCTTAGAATGAAAATTCAACTGCTTTGTCATCACTCTGTTAATCGTTTTTTTTATGAAGAAAAAAGGCATTGTTACAATGGCTCAAAATCGTTCCTTTAGTTAGAAGTTGAATTGGTCAACGGGTTGATTGCATCTTCTAGCTAGCAAAGGTCTTTCCCACATCTTCTTTCCCTTTGTATTTCCTCTTGCCATGTGTGAAGGGTATATATCTGTACTTTATCATGTGCTGTAAAGAGAAAAGATCGATTTTTGAGGCAAGAACCTTAACTAATATTTACAAAAATGCTTTATAATACACATGGTAAATTACAAAGTCCTCTAGAAAGACAGTTCTTCAGTATTGTAAATGTAATGAAATAGCTAATCATACACCAGTTTATATCAAAATAGGGGTATAAGCCCAATCTTATAAATCTCGAATTTGATTATACCCCAAACCTCATAGTACAGTGAACATTACTGATCTTGATTACCTTGATTTGCCTCTTCATAGTGATACAAAATAGCATAATGAAGTACATCACAAGGATTGGCCAAAAAACAGGAACGTTGAAAGCCTCGAAGAATGTACATGCCATAGCAACCAAGATTCCTTTAGTGGCAGAGTGCCTTAAAAATAATAGTAACAATTAATCCTTCAACCCCAGCTACCAATAATTTTATGCAGGTATTTCTATTTTTCAAAAACAGAGCATGGGCAGATGGATCCACTCACCAGAATTTAAACTCTGGGAGCCTTCTAATGAAAGGCCGAAATTCTTCATTTTGTCTTGTAGGTAAGGAAGGACCATCGTCTGAAAAAGAACAGGAGAAAAAAATCCAAAACCATAAACCCCTTTACACTAATTGTCCACACTATTCAGACTCCAGGTTTTTTCTATTTTTTCCTCTTTAAAAAAAAAGGTAAAAACTTTCACTCTTACACATAGATCCCAATTGCAGTGGCTGTTGTAATGTAACTTAACACTGATTCCACCCCCCCCCCCCAAAAAAAGTAACAGAAACGAGTGCCAGAAACTTGAGCTAGTACGTGGAGAACTTAAGTCACATAAACCTTCCTTCAAAACACAAAACTAATACAATACAGAGTACGTTCAAGTCCTGAAAAAAGAGACAGACAAATTTTATATCAATTCCTGATGTCAAGTTGTAATAGATTTTTTTTTGCAAGTCTAAAAATACAATGCCATGCTAAAACTGCACATCTTTACAATATGTATCAGAAAAGGAGAGATGGAAATTTGACTGAGCTCAGAATTATCACAAAATGAACTGTTCATCATACCTGAATCTTCCATTAAAGAGGGGTCTACCTTTGGCGACAAGAAAGCTATGAAGAGATTTAGGTGGTAGATTCCCAAGGCATATGTCACAATGTACCAACCCTGAAGCAAGGAGGAAAAAAGAGCTAAGATTAAAGTCTTCCTAAAGACCATTTTCAGATACTGATTTTTCAACAAGATCAAACCACCACGTTTTTTGCATCCTTGAGAAGTGCTTTTGTACATCCTCATGTTAGCATGAAAAGTTTTCTGGATTTCTTAAAATATATTAAAAATTCTTGCTGTATAAAGCAAGCATTGTGACTCTATAAAAAGATTAAAACAACTTTATTAATTAATTTCATTTATTTGTGTACTGACAGATAATGAATGCAACAGTTTCCATTTAAAGCTACCTAAATACTGACTAAACTTGCTGCAATACAAATAAGCAAGAAAAAAAAAGTTAGCCTTTTTAAGCTACATGTTTTCTAAGTTATATTACTGTAAACCTAATATATTAATCAAAACAAGCCTTACAACATGACAGTAGTGCAAATCCCTCATTTAGTGATGGATAATCCGGTCTCTATGTTCAAGATGTAGACATCATAAAAGCAGCATAAAAGCTGTAAACAGCATAAACCCCATCACTTTAAAAATCATCTTTGCAAGCTTCAGTCTCTTAAATCTTTCTATTACTACCACCTGCACAGCTTTCACATTCAATCTGAAATCTTCAAGGTTTGAGAATGATAATTCTTAACTGAATTGCAGACTGGCATGAAAGAGGCATCTGATGAGTGCAGAAACTCTGCTGCTGGCCTGCAGTGACAAGAATGCTGAAAAAGCAATTCCTTACAGTTTGCATGACAGAAGGTAATCACTGGCTCCTGAACGTGTTGTTACACAGCTTTAAAAATGAACGTAAAAACTGAATTGCAACAGAGTTTTCAGAGGGTTATTATGTCATTTCATCAGAACCAATGGAGTATTTTCCCTGTTGCCATCAGATGAATATGAGCATTCGCCCATTCTCCGTTCTGAAGCAAGAATTTGAACATCAACAGGATGCCTTCTTTCTTCAGACCGATTTACCTTCTACTGTGTGCCAAATTATAGCATATGTAACTCCACAGTAATACCATACTTCAAAAACTCAACACAAAACCAGAACAGTAATGACATCTAAAACTACTTTAGCAGCAAATGCAGTTTTCTTACCTGCAGTAAATAAACTCTAATCATGTAGATAAAACTCAGACCCAAAGTTACAATCCATCGCACTGCAGTATATGGAGTAGATTTGTCTAACCAGGATTGGTAGATCTAGGAAGAAATACAAAGTGTATGTCTGTAAAACACATGATGCACAATTAATAATGTAGCATTAGAAACAGCAAGCATTTGTGAAGAGTATTTTGGGAAAGAGAGTCACATGAAACATTTGTTTTCTTTATTACAAATAAACAAATGTAAACATACAACCATTTGAAAAGTTCTGTATTCAAAAAAAAAAAATTCCCTAATGCTTACGGCATCGTAATTTCAATTTTCAATATTTTATGTGTTTACTTTCCTTAAGATGAATCTGACAAGAAATGTGAAGTCACTCCTCATTTTTTACAATAACAACGTATATTTTCACTGTGCAATGCCACATATACGCACATGAGATATTATGATATGATATCTATATTTAAAAGGCTTCAAAAGAAATCTGTTGAATAGATTTTAGCATTTCAGCAACATATGCAAAAAGTAATGAGTTTAAGAAGCTGCATTGAGACCTGCTTCTAATGGAGTCAGAAAAGCCCCACAGAAAACCAACCTGTCCAAGTCTTGAGAAAAATCTATAGACCACAGAAGGCTTTCCATGAACAGACTCACCAATGCTGTCCCCTTCTGACATGGTTGCTGTGGAAACAAAACATGACACATAGGTAACATTTGAATCAAAAACCTAAGCTCACTCAAGCTTTACAGTACATTACAGACCAGCATTTACATGTAAGATTATTTTGGACTGCCCTGTTTGAAACAATTATTTTTAATGAAGTGTTCTTAAAGAGAGGACATTTATTCCAAAATAAACTTAACTTCCAAAATAAACTGTCAAGACAGCAAAGAACAGGGTATTTTACAAAGGCAAGACAGGATCCAATCCATTTCAGGGAGGGAAAAACAGGCCCATACAGAAATGTAGAATGACCCCTGTTAAACATCTTCACCTTGAGAAGGCAGGAGCTGAGTTTTAACATCTAAGCATTGAGATATGAACTGCAGCACCACCCTCCCGTCACCTCAGTTTCTAAAGGCAAAGAACAAAACCAAAATAAATATATACATTTTTTTAAGAGCTGCTTAGGATTTTTAAACACTGAGTAACTGGATAGCGAAGAAGTTTAAGTTCAGGACTCTTGTACATGAGTGGTTACAGACAAAAAACCTGTACCAAACCGCTGCCCACTGCTAGCACGACTCCATGAGTTTCTCTGTCCCTTGAATAGGAAGAGCTTAGCAGCTGCACAAAAGCTTTGTGCATGAGCAAAACTGTATAGTAAAGGGGCCAGGATTCTGAACTCAGGTAAAAAAAATAACCAAGTGAATTATTTTTTAATCCATGCTTCTGCTACCAATTTAAGGTCTTTATATGTCTTTTCAGTTAAGCTCAACTATGTTTTACAGTTCACTTCAAGATATAAAACAAACAAAATAAAACAGATTCTAAACAGAAACATTTTTGCCACATCACCAAAAGCAATCCCTGACATTACTTCCTGGAGTCCTTGCCTGTGGGTGGGACTACATCACTCTGGGATAGTGGGAGTGCTTTCAGCCCTATATTAATATGGCTCAAGAGCCTCAGATGAAAATAGACATAGGAAACATTTCTAAATCAGAAACATGTAAATTATCTTAGATGCTGCAATACTGTGACTGCTGCAAAAAATAATTTGAGACCAAGGACAATCTGGGGAAGCACAGAACCTTAACATTGTAATACTTCTGTAAGCATCTGAAAATTACATCCTGTGGATTAATAAATAAGTAGAAAAAAAGGAGTCTTGCTACATTTCAGAAGATAAGGGGATTCATTACGAGGCTTCAGGAGCTTCAGTCCACTTTAATCCAAAAAGAAAATAAAATTTTAAAAATATAGCTATAAACTTTTTCATTACACTCAAGAGGAAGTAATTATTATTATGATTCTCCCCATTCACTGCACTGCAGAAGAAAGAAATTACTCAGCATTATTAGCTGAGCATAACTTTGTGCTTTATTTTGTTGTTTTTTTAAAATGTCCTGAAGTATCAAACCATAACAATAATATATTCAATCTATTGCTCAGATAGCAATTCTCTAAAGATCACGAACAAAAACTCTGATATTCTTAAAATTAATTTTATAGCTACATCCATAGCAAATACAGGCTACAAGTAGAGCTAACACTAAAATCTTGCAAACGTTAACCTGCACAGATCAAGTGAAGGACCACGTATGTAAGGCTACTGATGGCTTTACGATGAAGTGGACATTTTGCTCGGTGTAAAAAGTAATATTAGATGTGGTTATGTGTGATTGTTTTATCGTACACAGAGCTCTTCCACAGCAGACCAAGAAATACAACCAGCTAACACCGTCTGATTGACTGAGAAGAAACCTCTCACCGGCTCAGTTGAAGTAGCACAGACTGAAGTATCATCACGTGATATAGTTCAGAATTTAAGCTAGTATTTCTTATCACTATAGAAATTAAATAACATCTGTAATTAGACGATATGCAAGAAAACCTGTCTTTGGCATTGCTTTGAAAGCAATTTACAGTTAAGAACACAAGTCAGATCTCATTGGTTTAAGGGAATAATTAAATCTAAGCAGTAGCAATCCCTTTTTCATGACACAACATAAGACTTTGCTGTTCAGCCTAATGAGTTATGATAACCCTTCAGCCATTTCAGCAAAGCCAATAATCAGAGACACAAAGATTAATATAACAAACAATTTAATAGTTTGCTACTACCTGAATATAGACTGCTACCAAAATTTTTACAGAAACCATACTGAAACGTTTTTCTCTGCTGAAAAATACCAAGGAGGCAAATGCATGACCTTCAACAATTAGGCTTTTGCCACAACTGTTATGGTAATGTCATTACAAATAGCACTGCATCACCGAGTTCTTGACAATGACAGAACCTGAGGCAACGGACACTTAACATAAGCCTCACATCATCGCATACAGAGAGGTACAGAACTTTCACACAACTCTCTGATCATAATATAGGCTTTTCTTAAATTTAAAGTACAAATGAAGACACAGCAGTAACGTGGTTTTGCTAGTTCATACATGTTTCCTTATCTCGTAAAGGAAACGTCTTTGAAGAACAACACATTGAACTGATTTAACAACAGTGTGAATGGACAACCAGAGGAACATAACCCACTGGTGGTGCAAGCTGTAGGGTTTTTTTAATTCTAAAAATACGTTATTTAATTTTATCCATCCCAACAGCAGCCTGGTCTGTTAGAAACTCGCAGCAGTCTCAGCAGCAGCTGCACGGCACCTGCGCTCCTTGCATTCACCCGGAACCGGGGACTTCTCGTCCCCTGAGCTCTGCCTGCTACCAAACGCGGTGGGACAGCGGCAGTACGAGACACTTCAGCAAAAATCAAACCGCAGCAGGGTTGGCACCGCTTCGGCACACAGCCCCGAGCGAGAGGCCCTCGGGGCAAGAGCGGGGCCCGCTGAGGTGAGGAGCGGCCGGGAACAGCGTTAGGACAG
>NW_010202046.1:0-1697 GCF_000695765.1 Mesitornis unicolor
CCCTATTTATTATTCCCCCCCTAATTCCCCCCCCAATCCGGATCCACCTCAGCCCCAGGCCCCTGCTGCTCCTCTGGGGTAATTGCCATGTTCCAACAATTCCTATTTTCCTGGGTCGGAGGCTGAAGGCGGCGGGGGGAGGCGCCTGCAATTAAGGGATCTGTGCAGCTGCTGCTCAGACTTCCCTGTGCCGGGCTAACGAAGGAAGGGGCGAGCTAACGAGGGAGCGAGCTAACGAAGGAAGGGGCGAGCTAAGGAGGGAAGGGGCGAGCTAACGAGGGAGCAAGGAGGTCAATTTACACCGGACTAACGAGGGAAACAACCCATTTTTTCCCCAGAAAAGGCTCATTTTGGGCTCCGTATGGCACCAAAATGCCCCCCAAAAACCTCCCAAACAGGCGAATTTTGACAAATGAGCGCGATTAATTAATGCAGGCTTTATTCCCCCAGCAATTAAGGACGTACTGACGATCCCTCCCCCGTGACACTGGTTTGTTTTCTTAAAAATAATCGATTCACAGCAAGGAAATCCGGGTTATTAATTGGGATTCTTCAGTTGCTCGTTATGGATTTGCCTTATTAACGATGGGCGCCGATTAATTCCCAGTTTTCCCTCCCCGCAGGCTCCTGCTGAGCTCCACATCCCGGGACCCCCCCCGGCCGCTGGGACCTCCATGCCCATAGGTAGGTGCCCCGATTTCGGGTGTTTTCCCCCCTGGAGACGTCCCCTGAGGGTGATTTTTGCCTAAAAATCAGAATAAATTCACCATTTCTTGAGGGTTTGTCCCCAAAAAGGCAGCGCTGGGGGCGCTGAGAGGCGCCTGAGGTGGGCGGGCAGCTCCGTCAGCCCAAAACGGCTTCGTTAACCTTTGTTAGCGATGGGGAGAGAGGCCTTGGGAGATTCCCAAGGGCTTAATTTAGGGAGAAATCCCAATTTTCTACCACGGGGGTGTCCCAGCTCCCCCCCCCCTCCTGCAAATGGGGCCCTCAAAGCCGAATTTTCACCCAAATTTGTGCCCAAAACGGGGAAAAAAGGCCGGAAAAAAAAAAAAATCCCATCGGCAGCGCCGTAAGTATTGAAGTGATTTTATTAAAAAATCGGGAAATTTTAAGGCAGGGACCACAATATTTGCTAAAAAAAAGGGTTTGCCGCATCCTTTGGGAGCGCGGAGGCTTTTTGGGACCCCCAGAAGAGGATTTTAATGACTCAAACATCACCTCCGAGGACATTTTGGGGCATTTCCGCCCCCCCACGACCGCTCTTTTGCCGAGGAATCACCGCCGGTTTGCTCAGATTTGGGTTTTCCAGCAGGAAAATGAAGTTTTTGCTGCCCCCACGCATCCCGAAGATGCCGAAATTTGGAGCTTGGGAGAGGGAAACGTGGCGTTTTTGGGGCACGTTTTGGTTTTTGGGGTGAAAATGGCGCCCGAATTCCCCCCACGCCAGGTTCTGGGGAGCGCTCAGCTCTGGAAAACACAGGAAAAATAGAGAAATATTCCTAAAATGGGACTAAATTGGGAGGAAACGGCGCTCGTTAGGCTTCGTTAATGAATTACGGCCCCTCTGGGCGCGGTGGCTGCAGTTACCACTTAAAACCTATTGAATTATTAAGGAATGACCCTGATTTGTGCCGTGGGGAGTTTGGTGAAGGCCTAAAAGGCCCAAAATCCCAGAATCCCAGAACGTTGGGGATTGG
>NW_010202047.1:0-253 GCF_000695765.1 Mesitornis unicolor
ATATATTACTGTATTTTAATATTTTATTCCTATCTATTTTATATACTTTTATGAATACATCTTTTTCTATGTATGTATTTTTAATATATGTATAACATAACCAATATTTTACCCCAGGGATTCCTCTGGGGCGCTGCCTCCAGCTCTCTCACCCCTTGTAAACAGGAACAGCTCCCAGTACAACCATCACAGAGCAGCTTTAGAAGTGATGGGGCTGTGGCGGGGGGGGCGGGGGGAACCATCGGGCACGGAA
>NW_010202047.1:275-1584 GCF_000695765.1 Mesitornis unicolor
CGTTCCTGCTGTTCACAGCCAAGCCACGACGCCGTTTGCCATCTGCTTCTCGTTTACGTGAGGTCTTTACAGCGCTCACGTTTGGCTCGGGCTTCCCAAAACGCTTCGTGTGTTTCATTCTCTGGACCAGAGCAGCTCCTCAGCGAGGTCTGAAACTGCACCCTGGGAGCAGGGAAGGGCATGGGACAGAGGTGACAGCTCTGGAGAATGAAACCCAGACCTTCCAGAGGTGCCAAATTTTGGCAGCCATGGAGAATTCGGGTGCCTTTTCCTGGTCATTAAACCTACCGGTCATGTTCTCATCCAGGGGCAGGGACACTCCCACGTCACAGATCTTGATGGCTTCAAAGTCCCCTTTAACCACCACGTTGGAGGATTTGATGTCACCGTGGAGCAGCTTCTTGTCGTTGTGGAGATACTGAGAGGCAGAGAGGAGCCGTCAGATTTGGACAACAAAACACCAGGTCCTTTAAATTGAACCTTAAAACCTCACGGATGGGTCAAAGCCTACATTAAAACATAAAATACAGGGCAGGTTGTTCCACCCCGCCTGATTTTGGAGGCTTTTTAGTGAAGCTCCCCCTAGGAACAAGAGAGCAGGGACATTCATTGATGGCTCAAACCATGCCCATGTGATTTGTGGAGCTCGGAGCTGCATCCCCTCGGCAGCAAGAGCACAGCCTCTGCTTTATGAGGCTCAGAACATCACCAAGTCCCAATTTCCCTGCTTTTTCCCCCTAAATTTGTGGCGGATGGGCGAGAGGAGGAGCACAAGTGGCAGTCGTGGGCACCAGGTCACCATTGTCACTGCAGAGAGCATGGGAATAAGGACACAGGAACCAGCAGGGACAGAGGAGGACAGCAGGACATTTGTGCCAAAAACCCTTTTGCATTTCATTTGAGTTAAAACTCCAAGTTTTAGGGCTCAGTTTTCACCTGAGGCTTTCCAGCACCTCAATTTAAAGAAAACCCACCCAGTCCTTATCAAAGCATCGCAGCATCTGCTCTCCAGCTGCTGGCATGGCCTTCTCAAACCCAATTAACTCATTTTTCCACCCAAACCAGCTACGGTCGACGATTCACCGAACCTTCAGCCCCCTCGCCATGCTCAGAGCCACTTTGGAGATGGTGGCAGCTGGGAAAGGGCCCAAGCATTGCTCGTTTCTTTCCTCGATCAAGTCATTGAGGGATTTCTCTCCTCCGTACTCCATGGCCAGGCACATGCTTCCATCGTTGGCCTCCGTAAACGCCCGGTAACCTAAGATTTACAGAATATTACAGAATATGAGGAGTAGGAAGGGACCTGGAA
>NW_010202048.1:0-842 GCF_000695765.1 Mesitornis unicolor
AGGGAAAAACAAACAAACAAACAAACAAACACCCCTTCCAACTGAGGCTCCAGAGCATCCCAATGGCTCACGATAAGAAAGATGCTTAGACATTAGTCCCAAATGTATCTTTGTCAAGAAAGAACTTTGCTGCCTAACTCCAAGTGCCTCAAAGCTAGGACCTGGCAACTTCAAGAAGTGTGCAGTGCGTGGCACAAAGCAAGACCCGTCCCTGAGTAGTTCATCTCAGAGCAGGACCTGATACGCCATCGTTGGTTTCTGCACTGAGGGCACAGCCCCAGAGTTTCCTGGCTGGCTGTTGCCTGTTACAAGATAAAACCTCCAGGCGCTTGTGGCTCTTGGAAACTCCTGGCTGGTTTTGAGCCGAAGGTGGCTTAGTAGGTATCACCATTGAGATCTGAGTCTCGCATGTCCTTCTCCTCTCAAGCAAAGCCAAGCCCACCAGCTCTGCTGAGTGGCAGTGGGGTACGCACCCAATCGAATGGGGCACACAACCTCTAGGCTTACTTGCACCGCTCCCTGTAGCACCATTGCTGCTGGCTGTGGCGCTGGAAACGCCTCTCCCGAATCCAGCTGAAGGTGGGAGATGAAGAATTCTGTCCCAGCCTGTTTTTTCAGTATTTCTGCTAGCCGAGCTCAAGAGAAGATGTGTGATGTTTTGCCAGCATGCACCAGCTTTAATACTGGATGTAAAAAGAGGTATGACAGAGTTGTAGTCCAGGTAGCTGGAATCAACAGGCTGTTACTGCAGTCCCTTTGAGACCACAGTTGCTGCTTCTCTGACTGGATCCGACTGTTTGTTTGATGAAGAGGGGAGCAAGGCATCTAAGACATTGTAGGGA
>NW_010202048.1:873-4670 GCF_000695765.1 Mesitornis unicolor
TGATAACTAATAAGCATCCTTAACTTTTGGGTATCAGTTCCAGCTTTCATTATTCTTATATACAAAATTCTATGTTAAAAGGCAGCTAATGTTGCAAAGTCCATTTTTTACAATTGCAAAATAACAGTTGTTTCTTACATCTCACTAAGTGCTTCCATCTTCAGGAAAAAAAGGTGAAGATAAACATGGAAAGTTCGAATCTGTACATCTGATGTCTGGCAGAGTTCTGAGTAACGGAAAACAGATTTGTGACGGAAAATATCAAGTAACCTTTGCTATAGGTGTCAGTACCACGTGTGTCTGTGATGTTTTTAAAAGCAAGCAAAGTAGCAAAGCAGACAGAGATCAGCCGTTCAGATTTACAGGGGGCCGAGCCATCCCCAGTCCTCTCTATCTCTCCCCCCCACCTCGCTTCTCTGCCGCCAGCCCTGCCTCATGCACCGTGCAGGTCTGGCTGATGTGGTGGAGCTCCGGCTGCGCGGCTGCGCCATTCACCCTGCCCCCTCCTTCTCCTGGCAAAACAGGAGAGGAGGCTCATGACGAGCGCAGAGCGAAGTCTGAACTGCTCTTCTGCTGACGGGAAGTAGATGCAGAGCCATGCTGGCATAGGGGCAGTCCTCACCTAGGTGGCTGTTAGGGAGGCTGGATCCACCATTGACACGAGCATGTTGTTCTCAAAGAAAGAAGCACACGTCGTCTGTGCAGCGGGTCTTGGTCTTACTGCGGTTGTATGCTCCCAAATTCCCTGTGTGCAAGTCTCTCTCTGCCTCTTGTTCCAGTGGCATTTGTTTGCTGAAGGAGCAGCTTTGTGGACATGACAGAAGGGGCTCTTGTGTCTTCTCCACAAGAGGAGGAGACAATTTCTTGTGTCGTTTTCTTCCGTGTCTGCTATGCAAGATATTTCCATTGTGCTAAACAAGTAACTCCATGCTTCTTTGTGAAAAAAAACAAACACACACACACACACAAAAAATAGAATGGGGGGGGCACAATGAAGAAAGCATAAATGAAAATGAATCACTTAAATTTCCTCAGCTTGCCATGGCGATTTTGGAGAAATCTGGAAGTGGAGAAGGGAGTATCTTGGGCAGGGGAAAGAGCTTTGTAGTGCAAGGGGGAAGACTTGCAGAACTCAGAACCATTGCTTTGGCTAGCTTTGAGGACACAAGATTCTCACAAGATGGTTTAAAAGGGGCAAGGAGGCAGTGCTGTTGAAGAGAGACAGACTCTGGGACAATAACCGAATATTGAGTGAAAGTTTGGACCAGTTTCTTACTAATTTCAAAGTAAAAGATACTTATCTGGGAGTTTGATACCCCTCCCCTCTCCAAATGGTCTAGGGCAAAGTTCTCTGCCTTACCAAGGAAAAAATAAAGGGCAAGACTTCTCAGAAATCCTGAGATCTTCAAGGTTACTTGGCAGAAGCTGTAAGATCTCAACTCAGAGTCATGGCAAGCATCGCTATGGTCTGGAGAGCCTGCAGGGTTGCTGATCAGAACACACCCGGGGTAGGTCCATTCACATTAGCTACAGATGGGCACAGCGAGGTTAAAGGAAGAGGTGAAGTGTACCTGCAGCCCTTGAGGAACAGCATCACATTTATGGCTGTGTTGGATGATACTGGTTTTACACAGAAGCTGGGAGATCTTGTTCATGTTTCTCGTTGTATGTAGCCTGGCAAAACAGGTATTACAGTCAGGCTACAGCAGCCCTCGGTCGGAGAAACAGCCAAAGTGAAGAAGAGTAAACCAGAAGTATGTCTGTATCCCAGAACCCAAATGAAGCAATACAGTGGCAGCATTACAACGTCCAGCATCTAAACCCATTAACTCCTCTGCTTTGTTACTAGACACGAAACGAATCCAATACGACACAACCTGAGAGACCACAAACTGACCTCTAAGATCACATTGTGTGCAGCACCAGCAAGTCATGCTTATAGTCTGTTATCTGTGCCCTGCACATGAACGGTTCATGCTAGCCTGGAAAGTCTCCTTTCCAAAACGCTCTAGAGTCCCTTCCCCTCCCACACTGGGCAGCACCGAAATACTCTGGACGGAGGTTTCTGGCCTCCATTCGTGCCTGAGTGCAAACACCCAACGAGTACCAGGGTGAAACAATGTCACACTTTGCTCTTCTTGTTACCCTGGAGAAACGCGTCCCTGTGGAAAGTGAAAGCGAGCAAGGAACGTGGGCCTGATAAAAGCCGGGGCAGGGGAGGCTGCCTGCGGGGTGAGGTGGGAGAAGGTGGGGCAGGGCTCTCTCCTGGGTTCCCAGGCCAGGGCCTGAGCCCCGAGTGACTTGGACCATGCATGAAACCACCAAAATTATTTAGGGGACAAGGCAGCTTCCCCATGGAAGTGCGCTGCGGGGTTGTTCGGGGCATTGACACCCATCCACGGGCAGGGAAGATTTTGTTACGTAGACCTTGCTGTAATTGTTTCCAAGCCCACTGCTATCAACTCAGAAGATTCGGTTAAACCAGGTAAGCCAGCAAACCGTGGTAAGGTAGGGCAGATTCCAGGTTTAAAGCAGCCAAACAGCTGGAAATCTGTCTCACAGTGTTATCATCAAAGGGAAACATTGGGAAGTCAAGTCTCGTGTTAAAAAATCTATTTCATCTACTTTGCCCTCACAAACACTAAAATCACGTTAACCGTAATCACCTATATCCTGCATGGACTTTTTTAGAGTGAAAATTAAGGCTTCTGCTGACAGAGAACCTCCAAGTTACAAAGAAACAGGAGTTGGAGGTGAGGTGGGGAACCTTGGGGGCATTCATGCTAAAAATGTGTTCAGATGGCACACATTGCCTAACCCGCAGCAAACAGCCCTCTCCAGGTCATAACCTTGCTGGCAACGGGGTCTTTCAGGGAACGCTGGTAGGGACGCCCCAGTAACTTACTCCCTTTGCGGGGTCTTCGTGCACATCACACCTCTCACCGTGCCACCAAACCACTGGTGATGGGCACGTAAAGGACGTGGCGGAGCTTTGCAGTATTTTGGCAGAGGGGTGCTGGTGGGCAGAGTGGGGCTGTACGTGCAAGCAGGGGAGAGTTTCAGAGTGCACCAGACACGGGATAGCGGAGGTGTCAATTCGAGAAGCACCAAGCGCAGTCAGTGATGTCCACGTGTTTACAGGGAGAGATGGACAGGGCTGCGCCTCTTTGTAGAGAGTTAACAACGTTATGAAGATGCTGAGTGTGGGACAGACGGCATTATGGGATGTGATTTTGTTTAATGGGATATTGATACAGTTGCACGTGCATAATTGGGGTACATCTGTACCTATGGACTATTCATGTCCGTATAAAGGGATGATGAGTTTCCCGGTGTGAGGTGCGGGATGGAGCACACGGAGACACAGTGTGCCCCAGGGGAACAGGTAGTTCTGTGGGTACCAGCAGTCAGGAGAGGAGGAGGGCCAGCCATGGGAAGTCACTGTGGGCTCCCCACTGGCAGTGGCCGTGCTGCGGGGTGTCAGGGCCAGGGATGGACAGCCTCGGGCAGAGCGTGCGGGATGGGGCATCGAGGGCCCCAGCATGGGTGAAGGTGAAGACGCGCCGCCGAGGCCGTAGGGGCGCAAGACCGGGAAGGGGGGCGAGCAGGGCACTCAACCCCAAGATCAGGGGCCGTCGGCAGGGACCCGGCACCTCAGGCCGGGAGTGGTGCCCGCTGCAGGCCGCCCTGGTGCCTGTGTCAGCGGGCGGGCAGGAGGCACGCAGGGGCCGGGCGATGCCAGAGCGCTGCGGGTTGCGTGGCCAGCCCCGTTGGCCGGGACCTTGACGGCAGCGTAG